>NW_023397230.1:709436-846936 GCF_011125445.2 Fundulus heteroclitus | reverse complement strand
CGTGTTGGTGTTGGAGCACGTGATTCAGGGTAGAACGGTCAGGCTCAAGCTCCAGCTGTTTTTGTTTGTGGACTCAGATGTGGAGTTCCTGCGCTCCGTCCTGCCTCCCAACACCGACCCCGCCTTCTTCGACTTCCTGAGAGGCCTCGACTGCTCGGCTGTGACGCTGCGCTCCGTCCCCGAGGGCTCCGTGGTGTTCGCCAGGGTGAGTTCTGGGCCGAGCCCAGCGCGGTCCGGGCAGGAAGGAGCAGCATCAGCAGCTAACGGGGGGGCTCTCACACCCACAGGTGCCTCTGATGGAGGTGGAGGGTCCGCTGGCTGTGGTCCAGCTGCTGGAGACCAGTTTGCTGTGTCTGGTCAATTACGCCAGGTAAAAAGCTGGAGTTTCTGGCGCCGCATTTACTTTTAATTTACAATAAAAAGGAGAAGTCCGGTCAAAATCAGAATTCAAACTGCTGAAAGTATAATTTATTACTACATACTGTGCAATAAATTATAAATTTTTTTAATTAAGAATAATTTTCATTTAATCATGTTTATGTGGAGGAACCCATCTTGGTCAAGAATAGTACTGTCACCTCCCATTTTGTGACGTCACTCAGCGGACCCGCAGTTGAGCAAGTCCCAACGCTCTGTTGTTTGTCACGGCGCACTATTTTCCAAGATAGCAACGACTGCTGCTCTGTAAGAAGCAGAGAGTGATGAAGTACTTAGTGACAGTGATGGGAGTTCCGTGGAGCTATCATCATCTGATAGCGATATGGATTTTTTTAGAAGAGTTTCTTGACAGAAACCGGACTTATTGCCAGTGCAAACTCAGTCGGGGCCCCCAAGATATATATATAAACGCGTGTGTGTGTGTGTGCGCCCGCTCCGCCGCAGTACGGCTTTACCGGCGCTGCAGCGGAGGAGAGATCGCGCTGAAGTGACTTAAGTATTTCCCCTCTAGTTAATAGGGCAGGTGGTCATTATTGTATAAATATTAAAATATAAAAGCGTTCCAGCACATGTTGGGGCGGAGGGATACCACATGTGATGTGATATCCCTCCGCCCCTCTGGTCGGTGACCATCCCCGCAAATTCTAAATTAAAAATTCTAAATTAAAAAATAACTTACCGAAAATCCTCGCTCTCATGTCATGTTCAAAACATTCTTCTTCATAATGATCGCTGCATATGACGTTTTTTCTCTCTGGCCAGAAGTTAGATGGCAAATCCGCTCTCTTCAAGTTGGCAATCCAGCGACAAGCCCGGTGGCTCATGAATCAGAAAGTTGAAATAAGCAATGTTTTTTTCTACTTTTACCAGTTGTGTTGGAACATCCAATGGCCATGCACGTGAGCATTGTTGCTTCACCAAAAGCTCTTGGAAATGTCAGCGGTGAAGTCCTCTGGAAATCCGAAAAAATTGTTGATGATCGCAGCTGTGTAGAACGGCTCCTATTGACTTTGCATGGAAAGAGCGGAGAAATGCTGTCGCCGCTCCGCTTTTCCACGTCGCAGGATGTGATGTCAGACGGCCATTACTGCCCAAATATGGGCAGTAATGGCCCCCATACACAGTGATCCAGACGACAATTTATGTTTTTATTTTCTTATTGAATAAGGATAAGTTCATTAAATAACCACAAATGTATTAGTTTTAGTTATAGCTAATGGTCCCCTCATTTTTCCTTGTTGACCGGACTTCCCCTTTAATAGTATCTAAAATTGATCTAGCCTAAAGCCTTTCACCCAGCGTTTCTATTCATGTCTTTGTAGTGGCGTTTTTTTTCTCATTAAAGTCCATCCACCCATCCATCGATTGGGTGAATGCGGCTTTAATGTAAAGCGCTTCGAGTGGTCAGTAAAACTGGAAAAGCTCTATGTAATTCAGTCCGTTTGATTCCTTCAAATGTTGCTTAGCATCTTAACATACAGTTTTTTTTCTTGTTACGCCGTCTGTTTTGTGAAGGTCCTGTTAAAATAAATAAATAGGAAAAATCAGCTCATAAGTGGAAGCAAATGATTAACGTTTTACAATTTTCTGCCAGAATATGGTATGCACCAGCTAATTTGGCCCATCTTCTAAATCTCTCCCTTGATTTTTGCTCTGGTTTCAGTGTCTTCTTCCTTTCCTCCTTTCAGCCTGGTGTGCAGCAACGCCGCGCGGTTCCGCCTGGCAGCCGGACACCACCGGAAGCTGCTGGAGATGGGCCTCCGCCGGGCTCAGGGACCAGACGGAGGCCTCACCGCCTCACGGTACACGTACATCGGAGGTGAGCGGACAGCCTGGTCCGTTTTCTGCACCGATGCGTTCAAAGCCAGCACCTGCCCACCCACCAGTCCCTTTTTGTCTTCCAGGGTTTGATCTCACCAGTAACGTTCAGGCCGGTTTCCTTTTCGGGATTCCTGTTGTCGGGACCATGGCGCACTCTTACGTGACTTCCTTCAGCTCCTTGGAGGAGGTTTGGCCACAGGTAGGTACATGTTCCCTCCTCAGAACATCCCAGTGACCTCACATTCGCAGCTTTTAGCCTCAAACTCAAGCAGAATAATGTTTCCTTTGTGCCTTGTTTTACAAATTCTCTTGAAATATTATTGACATTCTGAGTCAATACCAGGTTGAATACAGGTCTAAGGCATTTTTTAAAGCTCTTCTCTTGATTGGTCGGTCCTATCAGCTTGAAATAGTAAATATTTCTTTATCAGGTGAGTCAGAGTTTTAACAAAGCAGAGTGAAGGTTGAACCTTGGGAAAAAAAGAAAATAAAACCAGCTTTCCAATGCAATGTGAAACCTGTGAGCCAAAGTAACAACGTCTCATATTTTAATCTACCTTTAACTGCATCAATATGGAGTGCATTTTGTTCCATTATTGTTGCAGGCAAAGAAGACACTTTGTAAATGGAAATAAAAAATGCAATCCAGAAATTAAACTTTTGAAAATCTTTTTTTTTACAGACTTTTTACAGAGTTTTTCAAATTAAATTTTTTCAAATTTCTCTTTTTCAGATTGAGTTTTGTGAATTGCATTCTTTTCAAATTGTGTTTCCCAGATCACATTCTCTTCATTTCTGGGGACGAGAGAGGACGCATGTCTATATAAATATAAAATCTGTAAAAAATTAAATGTGACAAAAACAAAACTTTGAAAAGAAACCTGAGAAAACACCAAAGTTTCACCCAAAACCTTTTTAAGGAATTTTTCAAAGGTTCATTTATGGATTGCATTTTTTTTTTTTCAAATTCCATTTACAAAATGTGTTTTTTTTTTTTGTTTTTTTTGTTGCTTTTTTATTTCCATTTACAAAAGCTTTTTTTTTTTTCGTTCAAATTTCCATTTACAAAAGTTTTTTTTTTTTTCCATGTACAAAACACGTTCTTTCCTTGCAACGATAATGGAACAAAATTCACTCCATACATCAAGAACAACAAAAAAAGTTCAGGGTGTTTAACTTAAATGAGTCAGAAGATGTTTGTGTAATCTGCATGATGTTGTATTTAAAGAGTCGTTCAGCGTTCAGAAATCTGATTTAGCTTTGCCCTTTTAGTGACTGTGCTGTAATTGTTTCCTCCCAGACACTAGTGACAGCAAACGGAGACGCCGATCCGGTCGATGTCATTTCTCTGACTAAAGGCTGGTTGAGGCGAGTCTGTGAGCTCCTTGGAGCGGAGCCTGGGAAGATCCGGGAGGGCGAGCTGGCGGCTTTTCTCTCCTACGCCATCGCCTACCCTCACAACTTCCTGCCTGTGATTGACAGCTACAGTGTTGAATGGTAACTCCAGAGACCTTTTGTTCAGTTGTTTTACAGTTTTGGATGATTTGATGTCATCAGCACCCACATCTCCCCACTCCATGCTGAGATAAAATTTACTTCTGACCTTTAGATGTCACTTTTGCACCAAGTTATAAACTTCATTTAGGGTTTAATTCTGCTCCCTGGTTCTAAAAGGCTTTCTGAGCAGTGGGGGAAACCCTGGAAAATGTAAAAAAAACCAAATGGGGACGAGCGTTGAAAATTACCACAACAAAACTCTTCCGTTTGATTCAAGCATTTTCCTGGTTTGGATAAAGGAAGATAAAAACGTGCAAAAAAAAGTTTTGTATTCCCTTCTTTCAAGATGTAAATGTTGTGTTCTTCCTTTCTTCCACCCTTACCCCCAACCTATCCTTTCCTCTTACCTTTCTTGTTTACCTCCTTCTATCCATCCTTCCTCCCTGATGTCCCTCTTTGGATGTTTCCTCACCTCATTTCCTCTTTCGTTCTTTATGTTCTTGTGTACCATTTCGTTATTCTTACATTTATTCCCTCATTCTTCAGATACTTCCTTTATTGTCTCCTTCCTTCTGCCCACCCACATGTCCTGTCTTCCTTCCTTGAATATTTCCTTCCTTCCTTGAATATTTCCTTCCTTCTTTGAATATTTTCTTCCTTCCTTGAATATTTCCTTCCTTCCTTGCATATTTCCTTCCCTCCTTCCTTCCTCTCTCCCCTCCTTCCTTCTTTCCTGCATTCCCTTTTCCCTTCCTTCATTCCTTCCTCTCTCCCTTCCTTCATTCATTTTATCCTTCATTCCTTTTTTCCTTCATTCCTTCCTCTCTCCTTCCTTCCTTTTTTCCTTCCTTCCTCCCTTCCTTCCTCTCTCCCTTCCTTCATTCCTTTTTTTCCTTCATTCCTTCCTCTCTCCCTTCCTTCATTCCTTTTTTCCTTCATTCCTTCCTCTCTCCCTTCCTTCATTCCTTTTTTCCTTCCTCTCTCCCTTCCTTCCTTCCTTTTTTCCTTCCTTCCTCTCTCCCTTCCTTCCTTCCTTTTTTCCTTCCTCTCTCCCTTCCTTCCCCTCTCCCTTCCTTCCTTCCTTCCTTCATTACTTTTATCCTTCCTTCCTTCCTTCATTACTTTTATCCTTCCTTCCTTCATTACTTTTATCCTTCCTTCCTTCCTTCCTTCCTTCCTTCCTGTCTCCCTTCCTCTCCCTTTCATTCCTTCATCATTCACTCATTACTTTTATACAATTACTTCCATCCTCCTTTCCTTCTCCCTCCTCTTCCTCTCTCCCCTTCCTCCTATTTCCTTCTTCCTTCCTTTCATCCTTCCTCCTTCCCTGCCTTATTTCCTTTAAGTCCCTTCGTTCCTTCGTTCCTTCCTCTCTTCCTTCGTTCCTTCCTTCGTTCGTTCGTTCGTTCCTTCCTTCCTTCCTTCCTTCCTTCCTTCCTTCCTTCCTTCCTCCCTTCCTCCCTCTCTCTCTCAGTTTCTGGTATGTCCCGATTCCATATTTCACCGGTGCTTGCTTCTCTTCACTGTCTCCCTGTTCATTTTAGAATCATTTTTAAAGTTTTATTGTTGACCTAGGAGGCCCTCAGTGGGCTGACACCTGCATATTTGTCTGATCTCCTGCAGCCTTGTGTGCCCTCTAGATCCCTTAGATCTAAGGTCCATTTGTGTTTAGTTGGCCAAGCTGCTCCACAGAGGTGACCAGGCTTTTCCTGGTGTAGCTCCTAAACTGTGGAACCAGCTGCCCCTTCATAATAGACAGGCCTCAACCTTTGGTGCTTTTAAGTCTCTTCTTAAATCACATTTATGCTCTCTGGCTTTCAACACAGAGTTTTTCTCCATTTTTCTTTATTTGTACAGTGTTTGTATTGAATTATCATTGATTGTTTTTCTTTTTGTGTGCCAATGGCAGTTGTTCTTAAATGTGCTACATAAATACCTTTGATTTGATTTGTAAACTCCGCCTCCTGTAGAAATGTCTTCCAGAAATTCACCGTGAACCCCAGTATTTTATATTTTTAAACGAATGTAAAGGAATCATAACACTGGAAACTTGTTTTGGAGCCCTGTTCAAAATCCGTCGCTGTCGATGCTCACTAGTTGCAACTTGTGTGTCTGAGAGTGTTTTTTTTTGTTTTTTTTTTTAGACCTGGTTAATTTCTGTAAATTGTCTTTACATATATTTCAGCAGTGGACTGTTGAACTTCTGTGCTGTGGCCCTGGTGCTGTGTGAACTTGGTTACCAACCCGTGGGGGTCCGTCTGGACAGCGGAGACCTCTGCAAGCAGTCCACAGCGGTGCGCCGGGTCTTTGGACTCTGCAGCGAGCAGTGAGTAAGGTGCAGGATGCGCACTTATGTAGGTTGTGGTTTTTTTTTAATTATTTGTTTTGTTTTTTTTATTAGATTTGACCCTTTTTGGAGAATCTTATTGGTTCCCTCTTTCTTTGTTTCACGTCTGCAGGTTTTCCGTACCAGCTTTAAATTCTCTGATCATCGTAGGAACCAACAACATCTCAGAGGAAAGCATGACTGAACTCAACAAGAAGGTGACCGAAGTATCATCATTGTGGAAGATCTGCTTTTTTAAAAGCTCCTTATACTTTCTGGTTTTTTTTGGGGTTTTTTTTGCTTTAGGCGAATGAGATCAACGTGGTCGGCGTGGGAACACATCTGGTGACCTGCACCAAGCAGCCGTCTCTGGGCTGTGTGTATAAGGTAACTTTTAACCCAGAAATGGCCGCGCTCGGGCGGCTCAGGTGGCGTTAAGATCTGTGTGGTGTTTGTGCTCCAAGCTGGTGGAGGTGAGAGGAACGCCGAGGATGAAGATCAGCGAGGACCCGGAGAAAACCACTGTGGCAGGGAGGAAAGCCGTCTACCGGTTGTTAGATGCTGACGGTGAGATTAAACTCCAGTTTTGTCTTGTGTTTTCCTTCTCTGAACAACTCCACATGCTCTCCTGTGGTGGAATGTTCTCCTGCTGATCTTCCCCGTTTCTTTCCCTCTGCAGGACATCCTTTTCTGGACTTGCTGTGCCTGAAGGTCGAGCCTCCTCCCGAGGCAGGGTGCACGTTGACCTGTTACCCTCTAGAGGGCGATAACGCACCCGTTTCCGTCACTCCAGCTCAGGTGGCCTGTCTGCGAAAGGAAGTCTTCTTAAAAGGGCAGGTTAGTCTGTGTACCAATCTTTTTTTTTTTTTAAATGTTTTCCAGAAACACTTAAAGGCAGTTCAGCCGTTGACGGAGTGATCAAGAGTTTCACGTGTCATTCTGTCCCAAACATTCTCCGCTGGGGACAAGCCAGGCCAGTCCAGCTGCCGTACCATTTCCTCTTTCCAAACCATTGGAACATTTGCAAAATGTGCTTTTACATCATCTTGGTTTAAAAAAAATGCACAGAGATCCCTGGAAAAGATGTCTCGGCTGGATTCTGCGTTAATATTGCAGAATGGAAATGAGCTTGCCAAAGATATTGATACAACCTCATACCCTCACATAGCCTCACCATACGAACGTGCTGGATGTTCGTTTTTCTTTCTGTGTTATCTCCAAATAAAGAGCCTGGAATTTCCTTCCACAATCCAACATCCCTCTCTGTGATGGTCACTCCCGAGCTCAAACATTTGGGTAAGACTTGCATGGGGCATCGTTTCTGCAAAAATAATCCAACGTCATCCCTTATCCATGTGGTTCTATGAACAGTGGATGAACGTTGGTTCTTTTGCAGCGGAGCCTGAAGGATCAGCGAGCACAGCTGTCCAGGTTTAGGCTATTTCTCTCAGATTGCTTTAGTGATTAAATTGTACATCGTCTTGCACTTATAATAATCTCACATATCCCTTCAATTAGCCTTGGTTTTTAATCGCTTGAAGGATTTTCTCCCATGTTGGAGGGGAATTAAGGTCTAACCTGGTTAGATTACAGGCCGATTAAAGAGTTTCACCTCAAATAGTTTTTAATCCGTTTGTTCACTTTCTCTGCATATCACAAACACCACAAAAACCATTGCGCTCTTGTCAAGCCGGTGTATCGAATGTTAACTCGTGTTAAGGCAATGTAACCACTTTTTATTATATTTAATTACCCTCCGATCGTCAATCTGTGAAACAGGGCTCATATCTGTTTTTATCTAAATACTAATCAGTTTCTGCTAATGCTATCAAAAAATATATTCACTAAATATAATATTGAGAGTTAATCTTTACGTCCAAGTTGGATTTTTTTTAATTTTTTTTTTTACATTTTATAGTAGGATGTAGTAGAGTTAAAGATTAAACGCTTTATGTTGCATGACTATATCATTTCTTTAACACTCTTAGACAACATATCGTACAAAAACCTGACAATATGAAAGTTATTCAAACTTAAATTTTCTTCTACGATTAACCATTAGGAAACATTTCATTGCAAAACGACACAGAGGAGGAGTTTTAGTCTCACCTAATCTGTGTAACATTTTTTTTTTTTTTTAGGTCAAAGAGCCTCTGTGCGGCGCTGCAGAAACTAGAGCAAAGGTCCAGAGCTCGCTGCAGACCCTGCACCCTCGGCACAAGAGGCTGCAGGAGCCTGACTCATACATGGTGAGGTTAATTCACAGATTTCCTCACTGTCACTCTCACAGCACGTTCTTCATTCAAAAGATTTTTAGACCGTGGCTTTCTCTCCCACCAGGTGGCGCTCTCAGAGAAACTCCACCACATGGTCACTGAACTCCAAAAAGGCAACAGCAGCAACAGCAACTTTCTGCTAGCCAACTAAAAGTGTTTTTTTTTTTGTTGTGTTTTTTTTATGTCTGTCTGTTTCCGAAGTGCCTCAGAGTCAAATGCGCACCAGCTGAAACTGACATCTGTGTCTAGGCGCTGATCGTCTTGGTAGCTCGGTTAAAATGAGCAGGGAGGGGTCTGAGTTTTCAGAGGTAAACTAATCATTTTACTAAGTGCTATCTATCCAACATAATTTTTTTTAATGCAAGATGTTGCCATGTTTCATAAACATCTGGCAAATAGGATACAGGTGTCAGACAAGCTACCTTCACATTGCAGGCGTTAAGACGTGTTTGCATTGGATTCTCAATGCGAGCACCGTCAGACTTCACTCAGATACAGAGGATATATGGCTCTGAAGTGAACCGCACGCACAGAAGAAGAGTCGCATGCGGCTATGTCTGCAAAAGGAAATCTAGATGTTTCACAGGCCAGGATCCATGTACCACCTCTGAAGCTCTTGTGCAATTAGAACCAACAGGGTTATAAGTAGCTCTGTCAATGGTTTGTGCTAGAATGGTCCTAAATACCTCGACACAAACGTAGGGAATGAACAGAGCAGCTGCAACATTGGCCGGGCTTTTTCGGTCCATTGCTTAAATTTGACCCTGCTGTTTCCCGCCTCCTCCTGCGCAACACTGGGAGCCTGCCCCATGCGGGGATGGAAGTTGGATTACTGTATTTTTCGGACTATAAGGCGCACCTAAAATCCTTACATTTTTCTCAAAAATTCATGGTGCGCCTTGTAATCCAGTGCACTTTATAAATGATTACCGTTGCAACAATAAACCTAGTAAATTAATTCAATATTAAAGTTATGTTTATTTTGGCCTTGTGTTAGAAACAGGGCAGTGTAGTCCAGCTACCCTGTCCTCCCGATGGAGACGGACAGCTCTCCCTCTCAGGAGAGAGCGATGTACGTGAAGGGGCGGAGTGATATTACACACGTGGGAAAAATATTTAGTGTGCCTTATAATCTGCTGCGCCTTATATGTTAACAAAGACACGTTAATTTGCTGTGCGCCTTATAATCCGGTACGCCTCATGGTCTGAGAAATACGGTAAAAGCGGGATGGCCGTTCAGGTGGAGGTTACTTGGGGAAATATCAGACACCCAGTTTAGGACCAGATGCCACAGTAGCCTGGGTCCAATTTTAAAAGATCCAACTCATAGAAAAATCCCTTTCTCCCTTTAGTGGGATTTTAGCCTAGGTTTACAGTCATTATTAGAATATTTAATGAATTAATAATTGGAATATTAATATAAACTAAGTTCAGCATATTTTATATAGCTTAATTACACATGGACATAAGATTTTTGCAGCCTTTATTCCTGTTTAATTTTTATAATTTTCTGCTTAAAATTTATGAAAAAACATTTCAGATTAGAACATTGCATCAGACCAATATAAAAATATGTTCAATAGAGAAAGGTACTTTTTAATCTGACAAAGGAGCTTCAGTTGCATTCATATTCTAATTTATTTATTGTGTCTGTATACGATAGCCTTGTGCAGACACACAGGTAAATTGTAAAAGTTTGGTTAATAAAAATGCTTTTTCAAATTTTCTGAAAAATGTTTGGAAAATCTGATGTGATTTCAAATAAAAAAAAATTCAGATTTTTTTTGGTTCCTTTTTATTTGAAATGAACCATATAACTACATGAACATTTGCATCGACCGATAAGTAAACCAGCGCTTATATTAACAAACGTTTATTTCCTTCTTGTTGCAGCATCTGACAGCGATGGTGATTCAGCGTAGGATTGTTTAACTGCAGCAGAGAAGCAATGTTAGGTTAGGGAAAACATATAATACAAATATTATTGGTCATATTGATTATCTGTCATGATGGCAATATTAATATGAGACATTGATATCCGCCTTTTATTGCCTTCATCTATTGTTTTAGCGTTTGTCCCTCTAAGCTCCTGCCTCTTGGTGAAGTTTACATTCACACTTGAATGGTGGATTTGTTTTTAGATAGAACTTAGTTTTGAGAATAGTATCGAAAATTTTTAACGTAGACCGCGGTCCATCTTAGGAATCAAAATGAAAAAAACAAAAGATTTTCTTTATTTAAATTTATTTAATCAAACATGTTTCTTTAAAAAAGAAAGTAGCTCTTTAGCTAAAACTTGCCTTCAGATTTAAAAATGAAAGAAAGCGTTATCTGCTTTCCAAATATAAAATGTGTTAATTTATAGAAAAGAGAAATAAATCATTATGCATCAACCCTGATTGCTTAGTTGTGTTTGAAACGGAAGGTTGTGATAAATGCAGAAATGAATTCAGCTTTCATGCATCCATCATTCAGCAGATTTTGCAACAAATCAGAAACATTTTCGTTTTGAATTGCGCCAAAATAGACAGAAGGCGATCAGCGGGAAGCTATATTTTCTCGGGAAGTCTTCAGAGGAAACCCAGAAATCTTTTCTTATGAAGATCTTGCAATGATCCAACTTTGATGAGGACGTTTGCAAGTTTTTTTGATCAATTACATCCTAAAAAAGCTGCACTGAAGGATACAAAACGGCAGAATGTATGAGCTCTTTCGGTTTAAGCTCCATGAATCTCCATCTGCAGAGGAATGCAAATCAGGAACGTGTGAGGCTTAGATTAAGTCTGGCCCCATGCAGTACCTCCAAACTCTGGACTCAAGTTTGTAGGCTTACCTCAACTGTACATGACATTATTGGGCATTTTAATTGTTTATTTTGCTTAATAAATTCATTTGCAACCTCATTAGTTTTCTGTTTTTTTCTGTTCTGTTTATTTTATTTTTTTGCCTGACCCCTCCACCGTTCCCCCGAGTCCTTGGGCTTTGTTTCCCTCTAGTGGTAGCAACGAAGTATTATATGAAATGTCTTCATAGGAGTATACTGTGCTTTTCTCACATTTTATAAATATACATAATAAATTTAGACTTTATATGTAGTGTTTGCACCGGCTTCACAACAGTATGTAAAAGCTTTGTGTGTGTTTGACTACGCTTGGTTTTAAGATGTGGATGCACCTCCAGTGCAGTTTCATCATCTCTACTTCCACATGAAATCCTCCACCTCCCTGTGCTTCCTCTGTGAAGAAAGAAAGTTGGATTGAATTCTGATTGGTCGCCTGCTTGTCCAGCAGCAGTACGAGCTCAGATACACCCAGTGGACATATGGTGCCGTTTAGACATGGAGAGAACGTGATATCATCCATGACCGTCTCATCCCCCTGAGGTAGATCAGTTAGCCTCTCACATGTGTGCCGTTTTGTAGCCTTCTCACAGTTGTGCAGATACAGGGACATGTATATACAGAAGCACATTTAAGTCTAGTGCCAGTGATGGAATCAAGGGTTTGTCGTGATAAACCTACTGTTGTAAAGGCGCAAAATGGATTGTTTAAACATTTGATTTTAATGAATATACGCAAAAGCCCTGTTTTGTCCAGTACTAATACAAGTAACAAACTGCAGAATATGGACACAATGCGATCTAATGTGATTTATTTCTAATGCCTGAAAAGCTTTATTATATAAAGACTTCATGAAAAGTCAAATTTGAAGTACAATCTAGAATAATATAGTATAGTTTATTATAATGTTTATAATTATTGGAGACTGTATCCTGCGGGCTCTATAAAGTCTCATCAGGTGGTATTTGACCTTTAGATATGTTCCCTACCTCAGAGTTAACATCATGTAACGTTCAGAGAACATTTAGGGAACGTTACTTTGAGTTTCCTTCAAGATCACATAGATTATTTTGCCACTTACCTTCAAGGAACCTTAAGAAAATCTTCCAGAAATGTTGCAGCAGCTGTAACCTTCTGCTACTGTTCAGGGAGTGTTCTTAGAAGGTTACACCCTAGGGAGCCCTTCAGAAACTTTCAGGTTATGTTCCCTAAAGGTCGCGTGTTTAGTATTGTAACCACTTTTTTAAATGTTCTTTTATTTTGTATGCTTTATATTAATTATATATTATGTTTGCAATTAAAGTCAGTCTAGTTCATATTAGATTTTCTACAGAACTGAAACATTGAACAGAATAAAACAAAACTCCACAGAGGATATCTAAACAAAAAAGGAAATGTTGTGCATTCAAAGCACAGAAGCCAGTCCTCTTGCCTTTATACGTAATTTCCGTTTCCTTGAGATTGCTTCAAACTCTCTGCTGTTGCTCAACGGGAATGTGTGATTTCGTACCTATCTTCTACAGTTCTACAGGACATTTGTCTTTATCCATTTTTGTGTGATAGCCAATCTGGCTGCAATGAAGCAGATAATCTTATTTTATTAATGTTTGCTTAGTGAGAAAAGCCTGAAAGTAATTTGTACCAGTAAAAATGTACATTTGCCTTTTAATAAAATGACAATTTCTGCATAAATGGTATGCCAGTGATCATGAAAACAGATCTTAACTGAAGCTACTCAGGCCTGCAGGGCTTTAGATATATTGTGGGGAGGTTTTGTGAGTCATTGATGCTCTTAATTTTGATAGAGTAATTTTGATAGACTAGCCTTTCCTGGGAAGGTTCTATACTATTTCCATTTCTTTATCATTCTGCTAGCATATATTAATAATTAATATTACCCAAAATGGTTGAATATTATCAAGAATTCAAGCACAAAGCAGCACATGCTTTCCCAACCTAGTGCATAGACATTAAAACCATGGCCTTTTGGGCTCAATGCCTGGATTATTTTTTTCAAATAGCATTGGATCTCATAAAAGGAAACATTAGAAAAATATATATTAATCAAACATCTGCATTAAACCCTTAGAATTAAATTAGTTTACTATGGAAAAGTAGATGTATATATATTTTTTTCAATTTCTTATGGGGATTATATTCTGCCTGCTACACAAAACCAGAGAATATCCATTCAGGTAATTTGGACAAATTCAAACGAAAACCTCAGATAGGACCTGAGAGAAGCATCACGATATATGTGCCATATGCCTCAATAACTGCAGGTCATATTTAGGGGGATGAAGTAGAAAATAAAAGTGAAAGATAGTGAGTAAATTAATTGCTGAATAATATCTATCTATCTATCTATCTATCTATCTATCTATCTATCTATCTATCTATCTATCTATCTATCTATCTATCTATCACAAAGGATAGCTTTCCTTAAAATGCTTTGTATAAAGTCTGACTCTATGACAAAGGAAAGCATAAAGACTATAGGGGTAGTTTAAAAGAAGTCTCCAAACAGGGATAAAAATGTGCAGAAGGTGAGCTGACAGTCACGTAAGAAAAAAAATAAAACACGATATGGGATCTCAGTTGTGTTCCAAGCTGTGATGAAGTCTCAAAGTAAATAGAATTAGTCAATAATTTCGCTTTGAGTCTGAATAAGTTCTCAAAAACCTAAGAATGTCTACATACAGCCTTGAGAGGAGGCGTGTAACTCTGAGACCAGAAGGTCTAAACATGGATTTAGGTGAGGAGAACACACTGCTGAGTGAACATAGTATCTCAAAGTTAAAGAACAAAACTCAGATTAGGATAAATATTAGGAAGTTTCACAAAATATCATCAATATATAATTTAGTGAGTGCTTTTTTTCCCCCATCTGTATTTCGTGCACAGTAGGCCAGAACTGTGTATATTTTTTATTCAAGAATCTCGCACACACAGGCAGAGAATTGGTCCTCTATTACTTTATTTAAGGGGTAAACAGAGGGTAAAACTCCCCCCAGTCAGGCCTGCAAGTCTCCTGTCGGCCCGCAGAGGTCGCTCTCCTCTCTTCCTCCCCCACCTCCTCTCATGGCTTTCCTCTCACTCCCCCTTTTCTCCCCCGGATCCTTCCAGCAGCATAGAAAGGAGGAGAGAGAGTTAGAGAAAAAAAAAAAAAAAAAAAGTCCGATCGAGTCTTTCCGGTCTGCCAGCCCCAGTTTCCTTTCAGCCCTCTGCTGCATGGAGCAGAAGGAGGCGCAGGACCGAGCCCTGGACGAGGAGGAGCCGGGGACTTTAAACCCCGCACGGTGACTCCAAGCCGTGCAGCGTCGTCTACGCCTCGTTACATAAGGCGCTCTCTGAGCCGGAGTCCCTTCTCCAGGACGCAGCGCCGGGATCTATCCGTCTACCGCCCCAGCGGCAGGCGGCAGGCGGCGGCGCCAGGCGGCGGCAGGAGACGACGACGCGGCGGCCGTGCCAGGGAGGATTTACAGCCGGACTGCGCTGCTCCCCCCTTTTTTCTCCCCTCCCTGCTGTCGTGGACTCGGGAGGACCGGGAGGAAAACGCAAACCGGGTGGAAACCCGAGCCCAGCGGTGATGAGAACTAACCCCGAGTGGATTTCGCTGGTGTGCCGCCAGAAGCATCTGGAAAGGATAACGCAGGGATCCGCTCCCCCTCCGGAGGACCAGAGCATAATTCACCTCTCAGACGTTTTTTGCGTGTCGGCTGCTGAGGGATGTCTTTCAGCTCCTTCCCCCCTGAGAAACGGATGTAATCACCCCGGCTGTTCCCAGATTTCCCTCCTGGCAGCGGTGGCTTTCTGGGCATGCTGGATAGAGGTTTCCCTCTGTGCGTCGGCTGAGGGATCCGGGTCCTGCTCATAATTAACCCACCACCACCCCTACCTCCCTCCTCTCAGCAGACCAGGGATCCTGGTCCCAGCTATGCAGTGAGGATGTGTGCAGCCAGGTTCAGTGGCTGCCTCAATGGCTGCGCAGAGGAGGCCGCCTGCGCCGCCGTCGCCCCGGTCACGGCCTCCAGGATGCTGGACTGGACCGAGGTCGGCCCCCGCGTCCTGAGCAGCCTGGAGACGGGCACCGTGCTGACCGTCTTCTACCAGAAGAAGTCCCAGAGGCCCGAGAGGAGGACGTTCCAGATCAGGCAGGGCACCAGGCAGATAGTGTGGGGCAGGAGTTCGGATAAGATGGAGGGAGAGGGTGAGTGCTGCAGCTTTCACCGTCTCTCCGCTGCTCAATGTGTGGATGTGATGGGCGAGCGCGTTTTAGCCTGACAGGAGAAAAAGTTTTTGCATTGCAGGCGTGAGACTTTGGGCAGCGTGCGCACTGGTAGTGTTCATGAAGCTGCAGAGTGACTAAAAGCAAAGCAGCAAAAACGCAGAGCATCCAGCCAGTAAAACAGAAAGAAAGAAATAAAGTCAGGTGGGTGTTGTTAATGAGCTGCAAAACCCCAAATTGGGGCTTGGAAAATCTATGTTGCAGCTTTAGTGCTTTATTTTATTTTTTTTTCATATATATACATCAACATTAACAGATTCCGCTTGGATTGGCTGCACTTAAATTGCGGTGGGTAGGAAAACGTTAACATTTTCTTTTACAAATAAAAACCTAAAAAGTGTGGCACGCTTGAAATACAGCCGACACCCCTAAATAAAGTCTCAGTATAACCGGGGCCGCTCTCTGAGGGACTCAAAGGTTTGTTGGAGAACACGATCCAAAGCTTTAGACGTCTCACAGGGCCCCGCTTGATCACCATGAACATGGGAAGGCCACAGCTGCAAACCTGTCAAAGAAATGTCAGCACACCCAAACCCGCAAGGAGAGCATCAACAGAGAGGCAGGGGAGGAGCTGCAGAGATCAGCGGCTCAGGTTGGAGAACCTGTTGACTTAAGACAACTCAGGAAGGACGTTAATGTCAGGCGTGATCCGTCACGTTGAAAGCTGTCCTTTTTTTTTTTTTATTAGTTTTAGCTCCAAAAAGCTATAAGAGATGTAACTGGTTTCTAAAAAGAGAAACAAGATGTTAGCAAATGGACACGCCGTGACTGCGAGGAGGGTACGAAGAGATAAACGGCGTCGTGATGCAAATCAGTGACAAAGAAATTAAACTAAAAACCGAAATATGTAAAAAAAAAAAAAAATAATCTGCTTGAGTTTTCTCATCTGTAGCTCCTCCAACAGGCCTTCTTCCCTCATAGGACTTGATACATCCTGTAAAACATTTTACCAAGATCAGCTTCCAACAGTAGGGCCGAGCCAATGAGGAGACTTGGTTGATACAAACAAGGCGATTTGTACAGACTTAAAATAAAACAAAAAAAACCCGGCAGTACATCAGTGAAGCTGAATTCCACCAAAGACTGAGACGGGAGCGGGCTCTCAGGAGTTCCTGACGCCCCAGCCCCCGCGCATCAACAAGCTGCTGTGCATCGTTTAGATTTTCCTCAGGTCATGTCGACTCCAAGGTGTCAGCGATGGACGCGATGAAGCCAGAAACCAATCCCCGGTAACAGCTTCCTCCCGCTGAGCTCCCGCTGCGAGGAGGTCGTCGTTCGGTCTGAGTCCGTCTTAAATCAGACCTGCCAGAGAATGGACGTCAACCGCGAAACAGAGCAGATGGGAATGGCGTCTTGGCATGTTTGCTTCCGCGTCACCAAGCTTCTCTGCTGCTCTTGACTCGTTTTTAAAGAGCTGCTATTCTTAACCCTAATTTAAACCTGACTGAAATGCTGCGGTTATTTCACCGTTTTAGCTTTCTAATCTTGGCCAAACTGGCCCTTTTAAAACAGGCACACAGGGACAAACAAACTTTAAAACTGTTTTGTATTTCTGCACAGAAAATCCCAGTTTGTACTCCTGTTAACAATATACACTGCAAAAAACAGAACTAAAAATAAGTAAAAATGTTCTTGAAACGAGTGTATTTGTACTTTATTTGAGTAGGTAAATAAGATAATCTGCCAGTGGAATAAGATTTTTTGCACTTCAAATAGGAAGAGCTCATCTCCATCAACTTATTTCAAGTGCATTATATCTAATTATCTTATTTTAGGGGTAAAATGACTCCTTCCATTGGCAGATAATCTTATTTACCTGCTCAAATCAAGGACAAATACATTCATTTCAAGAAAATTGTACTTATTTTTAGTTCGGTTTTTGCAGTGTAGGAAACAGGTATTGATTTGCTTCCAGCAAAATACAGCTGGAGAACACTTGGAAGTCCTCTGAAGCTTCAGGAGCAACCACTGAGCTATATAATACACTGGAGTGCTGATTTTGCCGAAAAACTGAAGTCACTGGCCGCCGTCTTGCTACTCCCTACTCTCACAGAATCCCATAGGATTTGGTTGCAACAACAAGCAGTTTTCTGGCTGAGTGAAAACGTTTCACAGGTAATTCTACAGTCAGTGGATGTACTAACACTATCAACTACTAGGAAATTAGGTGCTGAAATATTTTACTTGTTATTCATATTAAATATATATATGTATATATAAGTATGTGTATATGTATATGTGTATATATATGTGTATACACATATGTAAATATATGTATATTGTTATTTATATATATATATAAATGTTATATACATATATTTAAATGAATAAAATGCAAAATATTTCAGCACATGACTTTCTCAGTACTTGATATTTTTAGAACATAACATAAAACTATATGGCATTTGACATTTTAAAAGTCTTAAGCCCCCCATGAACATGAGAAAATCCTCGTTATTCGATGCTGTAGCGCACATATTCCGTAGTTACTGGGGGGAAATAGGGAGTACCAATATGGCGGCTGGTGGCTTCAAAGCGACTCGTTCAAACAGACGGTGATTAGCACTCCAGTGTATTATATAGCTCAGTGGGAGCAACACATTGGCAGAGCTGTCCTTTTCCCCCTCCATGTGTCAGAATGTGACATTTTGCTGTGGACAGGCCGGTCCCGTCCCCCGCTCAGCGCTGTCACAGGGCAAGGACAGACAGATCACAACCCTGTGACCTCTGCTTCCTCCACTTTCAACCTCCCAGTTACTCTCCAGGCACTGCGGCGTGCTGCAGCCGCACAGATCCTCGACTAGCCTCAGGCTTCCTGACTGGATGTGGGCCGAGAGAGGAGACGCTCGCGCCGCGGTCCGTCCGCCCCGTCTAGGGCGTGGAGGCCATTGTCTGCGGCTCCGGATTTTGCGGCCTGAAGATGGATTTTTTTTTTTAGCAGTTCATGTTGGCGCTGAAAAAAGAAAAGGCTTAAAGCATTCACAACTGGCATGATAGAGTTTCCTTCTGTCTGCCATGTGTCTTTCTAACTTTATGGCAGAGCTCCGTAAAGAAAATAATCCCTCGGGTCTCAGACGAATTTGCCGGATTGTTTTCACATTAGACAGATGCAGGTAACTCAAGACGAGAGAAATGGTGAAAGCATGCACGGAAACAACAAGAAGACACAAACATTGTGTGAATATAGAGTGGATACGAAAAGTGTCCACTCTCGTTTTGCAATAGCGGCGTTTAGTTGAAGTAAAAAGTGAGGAATTCAATTGACAACTGTTACCACTTTTACTTTGTTAAAGCAACTTTTGGTTCATTTTCAGCATTCAGTTCTTGGGTTCACAGTAGCCATCAGTGAACAACAAGGCAAATTTATTTGTATAGCGCATTTCAGTACAAGAACAATGCAACGTGCTTTACATAATTGAAAAATAGCAAAATAAAAACAGAATAAAAGCAGGATGGAATAAAATGTAGAAAAATTGAAACAAAATAAAACATGGGAAAATGGAAACTAAAAGCAAATATTAAAAACAGTTGGACTACAAACTTAAACTAATGATGTTTCAGTAAAACTGGTTAACAAGAACAGTCAAAGGCAATCCTAAACGTGTTTTTAATCTTGATTTAAAAGAACTCAGGCTTTCAGCATTTTTACAGTTTTCTGAATGCTTGTTCCAGATAAGTGGACTTTAGAACTGGGGTGATGTGCTCTACCTTCTTGGTCTTAGTGAGGACGCTGGCAGCAGCGTTCTGGATCAGCTGCAGCTGTCTGATCCACTTTTTAGGCAGACCTGTGAAAACACCGTTGCAGTAATCAATTTCACTAAAGATAAACGCATAGATTAGTTTTTTCCAGATCCTGCTGAGACATTGGTCTTTTAATCCTGGAAATCAGTGGTTCCTAGCTGAAGTGACTGAAGCTGTGTGTTAACTTTTGATCTCTCCTCTACCGGTCTAAAAATGATTTCTTCTGTTTTGTTTTTATTCAATAATTGAAGAAAATTTTGGCACATCCATGCATTGATTTCTTCTAAGCATTTCCTCAGTGCTTGAACTGGTTCATAGTCACCTGGTGACATGTTGATGTAAAGCTGTGTGTCGTCTGCATAGTTATGGTACCTGATGTTGTTTTTTATGATCAGAGCTAGAGGGAGCATGTAAATATTGAAAAGGAGGGGACCTAAGATGGATCCTTTGTGTCAGTAGGTAACTTTACATCAGAGATGACAAAAATCACATCTGGGATTCCCAAAGGGTCCATCCTGGATCCCGTCCTGTTGGATTTTCTCAGTAAAGAAGATAGCAAATGTATTGCAGGCCCTGGAGTGGAGTCCTGATGCCACAGTCACAGGGGGGTTTGTTAACCTGTCGACAGTGGCAAATAAGGCTTGAGTATTATTAATGTTTTTGTTGATAATCTCAGAGAAGAAAGATTGCCTTCCATTTTTCAGTTTTAAGTTATATCTGTAAAGTCTCTCTTTCTAGATGTCTTAGGGAACCTGGAGTCTAGTCTTTCTCCACCTACGTTCAGTTTTTCAACACTCCCTTTTTTCACTTCTAACTGCTGGAGTACTTCTCCACTGAGATTTTTTCTTCCCAAAAGCAACCGTTCACTTTAATTACAGCAATGCAGTCAATGATATCTGAGACTTTAGACCAAAAGTTATCTACTAGTTCCTCTACTGAGTTACATGCTGAAGTAGAAGAGTAAGCTTGGATAAAAGTTTCCATGGTATTGTCCTTAAATATGCAGTTTCTTATTATGTCCCATTGGCTAAATGAGTCATGGGAAATGATGCTTTCAACGGTAACAGAAAAGTGATCAGATTGGGCAGCATCGACATTGACTTTGGAAATGTTTAAACCCTGTCTGATATAGTCTAAAATATGTCCCTGTTTGTGTGTCGGCTGTTTAACATTTTGAGTTAAACCAAAGTTTCTAAGTGTGTCACACAGCTCTTTTGCACCTCTGTCTTCAGGGTTGTCAACGTGAAAGTTGAAATCTCCGACAATAATTAAACAGTTGTAATCAACACATATCACAGATAGGAGGCCATTAAAGTAAAAAAAAAGTTTGATTTGGACCTAGGAGGCCTGTAAACATTCAGAAACATAGTTCGTACTGGGCTCTTTACTTAGAGAGCCAAATATTCAAGAGTAAAGTTTTCCCAGAAGCACCTTTTTACATTTTAGTGAATCACAAAACAATGTTGCCACTCCTCCACCTTTTCTTCACTGTCTGCTCTCACTAAGAAATTGTTAGTTTGGAGGAGTTGACTATTAGAATAAGAGCTTCATTAAATTCATGTAACCATGTTTCTGTTATAAACACAACAACAAAATTAGTTTCAGTAATGAAGTCATTGATTAAGAGTGATTTTCCTGTCAGAGATCTAGTTTTTAATAAAGTCAGTTTATATGACTTAGTGGTGTGCCTCTGTGGCAGGTAGCTTCCGACAATTTATGACTTTTAAGTATGATTGTTTATTCCTGTTTGTTATCCTTTTTAGCTTTCTTATTTCTGCTACATATCATCACAGATATTTCATAGTGATCTTCGACAAAAGTCCCAAGGTGATGCTGGAAACTATCACGTCTGATAAGTTTGGGCCCGGTGTGTATCACAGAGAACTCATCTGTAGGTCCTGAGCACAAGCATGTTCCTTGAGAAGTAGAGGAGGAGGATCAGGGGCTCTGCAGCCTTTGGAAGATGGTGGTTTAGTCACAGAGCTAGGGTTATCAGAATGGCTATGCGGAGAAGATTTTAACTACAGGCCAATCTTAAAAATCTCTTTCATGTTGTTTGTGAAATCCAGAAAGGGAAAAAATCTGGGCTTGGTGGAGAAAAAGCGGAGGTGGGTGCGGCCTGGACCGGTGTCTGTGGGGATGGAGGTTTTGGGTTCTCTGTGGGAGTTTAAGGGGAGTCCTCTTTTTGTCCTGTTGAGATCTTGGGTGAATCCTCCTGCAATTAGGATGTAGTCTCTTTCTGTCATCTTTCTGGTCATCTTTATCTTGGCTTGTTCGGACTGTCCTGGGCTTATCATTCGGTTTGACATTGGCTGAGCTTTGTTTTAGACAAAGCTGATGGTGCATGGTTCACAGAATAGAAAATGTTTGAAATCAGGCGTTTTGCACCTTACTTATTTAGAGAGAAACCATTGCTGCTAAACAAATGTCTCCTCTCCGAGGAGATATTACAGTTGTCTATGAAGGTTACAGTTGTTTGTCTGCATGTTTTTTTTCAGCCATTTGTTTAGCATCAGAACTTTTGAACATATCTCATCTCCACAATTAGTGGGCATATGAGGGGCGCTGAGAAACACTTTGACATTAAGGCCATCAATGAAATTTAATAGATGACTGTAATCCTGTTTCAATACTTCTGATTTTCTTATCCAGACAGCGCTGCCCAAGGCTTCACCTTGGACTATGAGTTTTTCCAGGGTCGGGCGTTCTTTCATGATCCTTGGAAGGATCTCTGGGGTGTAAAGAGGCATCTTGTGTGGATTAGCTGAAAAATAAAGCAGTCCAGATGAGGAAAAAATAAATAAATTCAACTTTCTGTAGTTTTGGCTAAGAGATAAAAAGGAGGTAAAAAGTTAAAAGGCAGGAAAATCCAAGCAAGCAGGGATAAGAGGAAAAAGTGTCCGAGCGGGCGTAAAAGGACCAAAGTAATCTTATTGTATAAAGGTGTTGAACTGTGTGATTGGTAATGAGGCCTTTGGCCCAGCTTCCTCTCTCAAACCAGTTCTGTTTTTAAGTGTAAATGCTTGCGATAAATAGGCCTGTTACGATAACAAACTTTGCTTGTCGATAAATCATCCTAAAAATTATTGTGATAAACCTCAACATTGTCATTTGGACACCGTTTTCAACTAATATGATAATGGCTTAATAACACAAGTGTATTTTCTCAACATAACGGCTCAGATAGATGAAGCGGTTGGCCGCCGTCGTTTGTCTTAAATCCAAAAAGCTCCCACACTGTTGCGGTCTGTTCGGCTTTGACAACCAATTCCATTTTCTTTTCAAAGTAGGGTTTCTCTGGCTCTCCCTCGCAAGACTCTCATGCTAAACGTTGAGCATGGGCCTCCCTGACACAAAATATAACTCATCCTACACCTAGGAAATGAGACGGGAGGGGCGAGTAGACACAGATGCACTGTAATCTTCTGTTATCCAGTTACAGAGAGAGGAGAGGGAAACACGGGGTGGGGGGGAAACAAGCATGCATGCACAACTTATCGAGCTTATTTTAAGTAATTGTGATTAAAATTTATTGTGCGATTTATTTATTTTTTTAGATATAGTGACAGCCCTGACTGATAAACCAACCCAGGTTTAAAATCAGAATGTTGAATCTATTCTGTCTCTACTTTAGCATTATGTGCCCAAAATTTGATCACCGCAGCACTTGTGATGTTTCCTTCAAGGTCATTTGGTCGGGCTTAAGGGTGCAGAGCCGGTGGTCCAAATTCAGGCAAGCTCTTTGCTTTGGCATGGTTGTGTAAGCAAAGTAGGGCTGATAACTAGCTTTTTAAACCTCTATTGTCTGTCTGAAGCTCAGCCTCGGGTTTTGCCTGCAGGGACTGACTGACATACTGAATGAACAATAATGATGATTCTGTGAATCTTTTGATAGATTCCAGATCTGAGTTAGTTTCACTCTCCCACTACAATTTCTCTCTGATTTTCCTAGTTTTGGTCAGTTTTACTGCCGTGTGCTGCAGGTAGGATATGGACTGTTCAGAGCTACTGTATCTAACACCTCATTGATCAAAAGATAAAAAAAAAAATTCTGCTTTTATTCTGAAGTTGGGGTTTTCCTAAGATTCCAGCCCAACTTCTGTTTTCTCCTCTAATTTCCTTGAAACGCTAAGGCGTAATGAGCAGGTGTAGCATCGTCAGTATTTTTCTTTTGCTTTAAACCCCTAATCAGGTTTATTTATCCACACATTCTCATGCACCATGACTTTTACACACACACACACACACACACACACACACACACACACACACACACACACACACACACACACACACACACACATGCTTTCATAACCCCAAACCGACCCTTTAAAAACAACCTCCCACCGGACGAAGCCTCCAGCAGATTCCAGGAACTCAGCGGGTCTCTCCTTCACTTTATCTCCTATGCTTCTATCTCTTTGCACCCTCCCGCTTCCATCTCTCCATTCTCTTCCCCCAGCTATAATTTCCAAATTTCCGGCCCCCACGCATTTACCTAAACACCCGGCTTATTTTCAGATCCACCAGATCCACCCCTGTCCCTCCATCGCACTGTTTTCTTTCACTTTTCTTTTTGTGTTTCAAGGCTGTAATTCATATTTATCTGTCTGACCTCCTAACTCCTCACATCTGCCAACTTTTTGTGTTTCCTTTTTTCTAGTTTGCTTTGATACTTGTTTTATCCCAACACACACACATCGGTACAGCTATCCTCAACCTAAGATTGACTTTGTTTGTCATATACAGCATAACTCTTACCTCAGCTCTGATCAGTACATCAGAAATTACACTGGGATTTAGCTTCAGCCTCCAAAAAGAACGCTGTTCCCAGCAGAGCTAGTGACTAAACCAGGAAAAAGACTATAATGAGCTACGAAAAACAAGAACAAACACACTCGGATTTGGTGTTTTACTTTGAGATGAGTGATTTGCCAAGCAGTGGAGGTATGAAATCCTGAGGTACAGGAAGTGTTGGGTTATCA
Source organism: Fundulus heteroclitus (assembly GCF_011125445.2). Lineage (NCBI taxonomy): Eukaryota > Metazoa > Chordata > Actinopteri > Cyprinodontiformes > Fundulidae > Fundulus > Fundulus heteroclitus. The sequence goes on along the minus strand of NW_023397230.1, from coordinate 822,725 downwards.
GGGAGTGTCTCCCTTCCCGTCTCAGATTGAAGGCCTGAAAACAAAAGCTTTGAATCTTCTGCAGGAAGGAGAGACATTGAACACAAACGTGTTGCCAGTCCTCTGGTTCTCCAAGTGGTTTGACTCATGAAACAAGTATTTCAGAGCACAGTTAAAGTTAGACAGAGCTTTGTTCATATGAAGTTTAAGGTAAAAAAATGTTTAGAGTACAGAATAATAAAAACAATGTTCAACCAATAGCAGTGAAACAAAGTTATATACTTTATTTTGCACATTTAACCACAGTAAAATCCAGTTTTCGATCAGACATAAGTGTATTTTAGTAGCTTGAGAGTTTTGAGATGTAAAAGTGCAACACTTACTATTTCTTTGATGAGTAGCTCAAGTTTTATAGAGATTGCTGTTTTGGTGTGGTTCCATTTGTTCTTGGAAGCCAAAATGTCCAAGTTGTACATCAGAAAAGGCAACTGCAATTTCCCTGTGACTGGATTTTCGACATGGTAATTTGTAGCTTTCCCAACAACCGTGCAAAGTCCAATATGGCTACTGTGCCTATAAACGGATTTGATGGCTGCAGTGTTTATTTCCACTTCTGATTATTTAGGTCTGTTCAAATTAGTCACACATACAGTATATCATCTATTTGTAAACATGCTGTCTAGATAAAAAGATATCTAAAAAATACTTTTCCTTGCCAATTTGAAAGAAGATCATTCATGATCACACTCATGATCATGAATTATGGGTTCTTATTCAACTTTTTTTCAACGGAAATACGGACAAAGTGAGTAGACTTTTTTTTGTTTGAGAAATTCGGTCAGCCACTCCCTGTCATGGGCTAGCTAACGAAAACTTCAGTATAGCGGCTAACACACCAAGATTTCAGACCAAGTAACTCATCATTATGGCTTTGAGGAAGAGCGGGATCGTTTGTGTAGTTAGACGTCATAATTACTGGTATAATAGATAAGTTTATGTGGGTCAGGAGTATTTTAACGTAAGAGAGCTGTGGATGTGAGGTGCCTTACGATCTTCACCCCCTGCCGAAGAATGAGGAATCCCTTCGCATGCGGTTAAAAGCTTTAAATTTGAAGGAACCGCCGAAGCGACCGTATGATTGGTCTTTTCATTTTGTGGACACAAGACCTGCAGAAGACCACCTGATACTAGATAGCCCGATAACCCAGGGAACATATTAACTACCTCTGTGACCTTTGCTATGGATGTACCTGACAATAACGTGTCCAGGTGACCAGTTCCCTTCCCAAACTATACATAGACTGGGATGTTCTTTGCTCAAATGCTTTTAGTGATGGAGTTTGGCTTTTGATCTGGATGTAGACCAGTGGAGCAGATCTTTACATTTGTGAAATTCTTGAAGAGGTTCTGGGAGTTTGCTTGTTCACTGAGGTATTTTTGGGGGGGTTCTTTTGGATTATGAGGTAATGGGTTTGCTTTTGAGTGCTATCTGGTCTTATCCAATGCAAGAGTTGTGTCCACAATCATGGGAGTCGAGCATGTTCCCAGTGAATCCTAGGCTCCACTAGGGTCCCCGTCTCAGGGATTCTCTCTAAGTCTGAGACCACGGTTTTCTACTGGAAACTGGTGCATTGCTTCCTATAGGTTGGGGGTTCAGTCTATGCCTAAGAGAGAAAACATGAAGTGGCTTGGTGTCTTGTTATTGACAGAGTGCAATGGAGTGAGAAATGGTGGATAGACAGATTGGGTTACAGACTTGACATCATCGAAAATAAAGACAAACCACTGACAGGGTAATTTTAAAGAATTAGCCATGAATTGGGTTTTAAATGTAAGTCCATCACTGTGATTACTAGGTATTTTTTTAAGGCTTGGATTTTGAAGGGTCACATTTCTTGGACTTGATCTAAACTGGGGTTGCCATCTGGCAGGGATTGATGTGACCAACTGTACCACAAGCCGTTTATTTCACTGGAAATACTCTGCATTTATGAGCAGCTGGTAATTTCACTTCAACCGTATCTGCAGCTGTTTTCATGAGCTATAATTCAGTCCAGCGCTGAGACCTAACTAAGAAAGGAGAGACAGCTGCCTGTCAAGCTGCTCTGATAATCAAACATATTAACATAGAACCTCATGTCTGAGTCATCGGTGTGGTTCTCAAGCTCTGACCCTTCCTGCTCATTAAAGCTGATGCCAACCGAATGCTCGAGCAGTAATGTGTAGTTATCACAGCCGTGTTTACAGCAAGGGCCAGGATTAAAGGTTGTCGTGTGTTTCTGTAAGAGTGCCGAAGTTGTGTGTAAGACCAAAGTGTGCCTTTTGATGAACCGAGTGCCTGTTTTTCTCAATGTCCAACGCCCAAGCTCAATGGCAGGAAACTATAAAGGGAATGGGAGAAAAATGTAGCAGTATGCTTGTTTGTGCTTTTTTTTTTTTTTTTTGCTTTAGGTGGAAATCCTTTCTGATCTAAAGCTTTACTTGACACCTGAGATCAGTTTGAGAGAATATGATCTTTCTTTTTGTTCCGTGAGACACAATAAAGGTGTTGTGTGTTTGAAGCTCTAAACATGTGAAGGCAGTTTTTGCTTCCTGAGCTTCTGGAAAACGAAACACAAGTTCCGGCATGTTGTTAGACTGCTGTTTTGTGCACTTTAAACTGTACAGCAAAGTGTTTACAGTGCGACTTTTGCCAGCTACTTATTTGTTATCGGCTGGCATTAAGTTAGCCACATTAAGTAATTTTTCAACAATACTAATATAGTCCACTTAAAGCTATAGTTGGTAACACTTTTTGTTATACTGGGTAAAATTGACCTTCCATCCTGAAACTAGTCAATACATTATGTGTTCAGAAAAAAGGAGGTTAAAAGAATCAAACTTTGTGGGAGCTGCAGGCCTGTAAAAACTCTAAGAGTTTTGGTCCTGCTCTCAACCCCCTCTGTCCCTCAAGTTCCATTGAAATCACCTTATCTATTTGTTGTCCCACATGTCAATCATTCTGACACGCTCGTCTTACGCCAGTTCCTTGTTAGTTTCTGCTTGCTGGCTGCGCACGCGCACTTCTAATGTTTATGTATCCGGTTAGCTTAGCAGTTAGCCTAGGTGTTAGCAATGCGGTACCGCGCACGTGACGTCACCGTCTCAAGAGCAACGCCCCTTTTGCCGCTTAGGTAGGGCATACAGGAGAGAACGCATACAGGAGAGAACGCACGGATAACAGATATGACCGACTTTACAGCCGTTAAACTTTCCCAAGACGATGTCCCAGGCACACGGATTACTGGTCGCACTGTCGAAGAACACACCAACCTTCAGCTCAAACGATGGCTTGAGGTTCGAGGGTTTAAAAAGACTGGAAAACTGGCCGAGTTGATGAACGGTAAGCTTTGTTTTTTTTTTCCTGCGCGGCGATCATGGCGGCGTCGGCCGTTTTTTTTTTTTTTTTTGTTGTTGTTTGCAATCACCGTCCAGGAATGGGTATATGTTTAATGTTTGTCTCATTTGAAATGTTTTTGAGTAAGCTATCCTGGTAGCAGGCTATCATGTTAGCGCCTGCTACCATGATAGCCTATATGCTGTCATGGTAGCAGGCGCTACTTTATTAAGATGTCGGCCACCAAAATACTCTTACCTTGACTTGATGTCGCTGGAATTGGGTCAGGATGTTCTTCGGTCCGACAAAATGCTTGCTACATATGTACTTGAATTTGGTAACTTTTTCCGGGTTGAACTGTTGTGTAGGCCGACCGCCCGGTGTACCAAAGCACACATTTCTCCTTGGCAGTCTTGAAGAAAACATCCTTCATATGCGGCCGATCAGCGTAACTCGAGTCGCTGTTGCACGTTCCATAGCAACAATGTTTAAAAACCATGGTTAGGAGACATCTTAGACTTGGAAAAAGCAGTCGTTTACCGAGTAAAACCTAGGCTAACGCACGTCTCTTACAGCGAAACAACACTGTAAACAACGAGTTTGCCCCACTGCGTACCACGTGATGTGACGTCATCGTGACGTTGTGTTTCTAAAAATAGCTCGCGCGCGGTACCGCATTCATTGTAGCTCCGTTGCTCTCACCATATATTTTGAACATGGCTGAAAGTCGCAAGAAGCAAACCGCGTACAGGTTTATGAGAAGAAGAGGAAGGCCTCAGTTAAAAAAAAAAGAAAAAGATCAGAGTAGATTTCTGAGATTTTTTTCACGCAATCCCCCCTGGGGAGTGGAAGAGCAGGTAAGAAACAAGCGCAAACCCTGCTCGCCATAAATGTTCATGTTTTCTGAGTGCTTAGTCTAATTCGGCTCGACCGACCCACAAACAAGTAAGGACAATGAGTATTCTCAGAAGTTATCAAAGGAACCCTACACTGGTATAGTTGCATCTTGACTAGCAATGAATAATCTGCAGCCAAGACAGCCCTGCATCACCCTTCAACAATTCCCTGATCAAAGACGTGGAGGTTGGGATGCTGGATAGTAAACCAAGCAATAGCTGGAGTAGCATTTTTTTTTAAGTTAAAGCATTTTAAAAATTGCCTTTTGAAGCCATAAGACAAATATTACCAGAGCACACCTAAAAAAAAAATCAAGAATAACAAAGCCAGGGCTTACCTCCTTTCTTATAATGTCCAAATCTCTTAACGTGGTTTGCTGTTGTGTTGTGTCTCTTCCCTTTGTAGTTTACACTATTCTACTTTGCTCAGTTGCCCGTTTTATGTCTATATGTGGAGTAATAAAACCTGTATTTGTTGCCTATCACAAGACAGATGGTTATTTATTAGACTAGACAGTAAGGGAAGACAGAAGAAGTAAAAAAAAGCGGTATAAGCCTTTAGATTTTTGTAGATTGGAATAATATGTCAAATTGTATGAGAGAAATGTGTCTCGGGGTCGCTAAGAGCCAGGATTGATGGGAAAGGATCACTTTTTGTGTCAACAGCTGAAATATTGCGAAACTACCACTATGCCCCAAAAAATAGTTTGAACAATGCATGACGACATTCATCTGTGAATGATAAGTCTTTTTCTAAAAAAATGTTTAGAGATTAAACTATATATATTTCTGCTTTGTAAAACTTGGATGAAAGATCAAAGAATGATTTATTAAAATCATCAACTAAAATCTAACCACCATGTGAGGAAGACGGTCGTCTCGCTTAATCTCATGCCAGACCTCCCTGCCGTCCACACATGCAGACCATTCAGATCGAAACCTGGTCTACTCCTGCCTTTTTTGATTCAGGATTATTTACAACCTCCTGAAGGCAAACCACTCTCACCTATTGTCCACTGTAATTTCTGTTAAGAACAACTAAGTCCAAAAGGGCTGTTTTTTTTTTTAGTAGTGAAAAGATATTAAGTTGTTGCCGGTTTCATTTAGAGGTTCCCCTTGGAAAATTGTTTCCAAAGTTTTTTTTTTTTAAAAAAAGCCGTTCAGCCGGGTGTGAATGTGCTGAGTGTCTATGAGAGTGTGTTTATGTGTGTTTTCACTGGACATCTGCTATGTCAATAAGCTGGAGGTTTTCTTTGTGGGTGTGTCGACTGCTGCAAGTGTGAAAGTCGAGTCCAGAGTTTACATCACATTCTGCGGTTGCTCGCCGGACCTTAACCCTTCAGAGTCGGCTCAACTGACTGTCTATATATACACTGCCAGATTTTACCGCTTTAACAATGAACACATTATAAGGTTTTAACTGATTAATAAAACCTTTTGAGGGAAATTCCATTTTTAACTGTGATTACAATACAGGACATTTTAGTGGAAAAAGTCTGTACTCTTCCTGATATAAGATATGTTATGAAAATTACTTTAGTAGACACAGAAATCTATATTTGGCTAAAGTAAACCTAAACTGCTGATATAAAGCATTAAACCCAAGGTTTGTGTTTAAGACTACCACAATTACGGACCATCTGTCTGTGTGCCACTTCAGGATGGAAGTTATTAAAACTTACAAATGCAGAATTATACAAAAACAGAACGAGTCCATCCTTTTAGGTCACCCAGAATCATCTGGATGTCAGCGCTAGGCTGTGCTTGCCCATGTACTGTACATGTGAGACTATGTTTAAGGCAGGTTTTGTCATTAAAATGTATTTAAAATAGCAACCAAACTATGTATTTAGCCAACCTTTATTTAACCAAATTGTTTTACTAAGATCTAAAATCGTATTTACAAGAGAGACTTCTTTTCATAAAACAAAAAAGTTACGACAGAGACTAAATAAGCTAATAAACATGATCTAAAGACAAGAGCAAGATTTCTGTTTTTGTTAAAATAATTTTAAATTGTCCCAGAGGGATCCACCTGGATAGTTTCAGATACTGCTTTAGAGGGTTGTAAGTTGTTAAGGGAAAGCAAGAAATGCAAATGAGATGTCAGGTTTGGCCATATAAACAACATAACAATAATGCAGGAGAGGTAGAAAGGCCATTAAGACAAGATGCTTCCTTTTACTAAAAGATGAGCAGGATCTATTTCTGAAGAAACAACCTAACTGAATCTTCCACTTCTTTTCATGTTCAGTGTGTGACTTGAATGAAAGCTTATTGTCAGTTCCTATGCCAAGGTAGCCTACTTGTAAGTCTCAGCAACTCTATTGGTGTACCTGTCATTGTTTTTAGGGAAAGGTAGTTGAACTTTCTTTTTGTTAGCAAACAGCATGACCTTCGTCTTATCAGCACGAGTCTCGGATGAAGTAAGTCAAATACACACTGCCAAGACCTAAGCATAGCAGTAACAGTTTTTGCATAGTAGTAAAACACCATTCCATTGCCATAAAAATATATATAAGCAGTAGTAACATTTTCACCGACGCTGTTCACATTAATTGAAAACAGAGTTGGACCTGAATTAGATCCTTGTGGCACATTTTTTGTGACGTTTAAGCATTCTGATGACAGGCTGCTGTGTGGCACACATTGCCTATGATTTTACAGACAATTAGAAAACCAGGATACGTTATCTGATAAACCAACATATGAGACTCAACAGAGTCAAATGCCTTAGGCAATGAAAAGGGCAGCACAGTAGTTATTGGCATCAAAGGCTTCAATTATGTCTAACTTTTATGGTGGGTGTAACTGTACTGTGCTGTTTCCTGACACCAGACTAATGACATGACCAGATGTTGGCTCCACACACATATTCTTTAAGCTGATCATTAACCAGTTTTCCATAAACCTTGGCTAAAACACCAACTTTTGAAACGGGATGATAATTGTCTAACACAATAGGATCTCCACCTTTCAGTAAGGGGAGAACGAAAGCAAATGCTTATCTGCAACGGCATTGCTTTGCGATGAGAGATGAGAAACTGGTTCGTCTCTAATATCTGCTGCTAAACAAAAAGTAAGGAGAAAGGTTTTTCAGGTCATGTAGATTTGTAAGATTCAGTGCCATAGAAACTTCTGTAACCGTTTTAATATTGAGAAGGTATTTTTGTTGAGGGGATAATTCTTAGAGGAAGTGAGAGGCTGACTCCAACTGACTGCATCAAATAGGCATCCAGAGATAATTAAATGTCTTTTTAAACAAGCATCGCTGACTAATCTGATTCCACATTGGGGTTTATGGGTGATGAAGTTGGAAACTCTGAGCAGTCTTGACAGTTTGTCAAAAATTATTTGGGTTATTTACCCATTTTCTTTTGTGAGACATAATAATCCCATTTTGCTTTCTTTGTGGCAGTAATACACTGGTTTTGTATTTGATGGAAATACAACTTCAAAGCCGGATTTCCTTGGGTCTGCCCAAAGCTGAGTTCTCCTGTGCAAGAGGGTTGCTAATTCAATGGTTTTAGCATTTTAAAATTTGTTCTGTTTTGTGAATCAAAAAGTATTGGGTAAAAAAAACAATCATTCATTAAAAAAAATCTACAGACAGGTCATTTGATTTTTTTGAAACGCTTGCTTGAGACTTAAATTTCAAGCAAACTTGATGTCAAAGACCAAGGTGTTTGGTGGGCAATATATGAAACAATAAAATCACTCATATACAGTATTAGGGAGCTTTATTATTAGGAGCTTTACATGTAAGAAGGTGATTTCTTAATAATCTGGATTTACCAGGGAGCCAAAAAAGGTAAATCTGGATGAAAATACAGGGACTACTTTTTCTGCTCCACTTTTGGACAGGATAGTGCTAATTTTGCTAATGTTGCACAGCTAAAACAAGAATACTGTAGAAACCTGTTTATTATGGGATTTAAAGGACTTGTCCTGATCAAATATTACACCAAGGATGATGTGAATGACACAGTCCAGGGTTAGTGATTTATTAAGCAGTTTATTTTTCAGAGACGTGCAAATTTACACGCTCTGTCTTCCCAGAGTTTAAAAGCTGAATATTGGGTCATCCAGGCTGGTTATATTCACCAGCTACATTTGTTTTATTTTGCTGCAACTTAGTTATTATTTAAAAAGGTAATATAAAGGTTATTAATATTATTAAGAAAAAAAATCTCCCACTGAACATCACTAGGTCAACTTGACCAGAATAATACATTTTTTTAAACTAACTCTTTCCATTGAAGACTTCATATTTTTCATTGGCATTAACAGCATTCTCGCAGTCAAAGATGTCTGCAGATATTTTACCCTTCCAGCAGCCCACGGCTGAGATGTTTGTGTATCCGTTTCTGGTCTCCTGCTCACACAGTGACCATTTATGCAGCTCTCCAGCCGCAGATTTCTGTGTGTTTGGCACGGAAATGAACAACGTGCCAAAGTGTGATTAATGGTTAAGCATATTTGTGTTCATGCAACACTATCCTTCCTCTCTCCTCCTGCTCCTCTTCCTCCCCCAGTTGACATACGGGAGATCCGGGAGCTGCGGTTGGGGAAAGGCTCACGTGACTTCGAGCGTTACCCAGAGGAGGCTCGTAAATTGGACGCGGCCCACTGCTTCATTGTGCTGTATGGCCTCGAGTTTCGCCTGCGGACACTCAGCCTGGCAGGTCAGTGTGAATTTTAATAGGTTAGAGGCCATAAAACTTCCCTTTTTTCATTTAGTCTTTTTTTAGATTTATTTCTAAACATGCATTGGCATATATATATATATATATATATATATATATATATATATATATATATATATATATATATATATATATATATATGTATATATATATATATATATATATATTGCCAGGTGTAGTAGCCAACAGCGGGTGTTAACTTTTCCACCTTACAGTCATGTCAGAATTAAAAGTTGTTCACTTTGGGTTCATGTTATATTTCCGCAATTTTAAGGGAAATGTTGTCTTGATTTAATCTTTAAAAAAAACAATAAAAATAATTACATGCTGACTAGGAGATTATCAAATATAACAGCAACTTTATAGAGAGTGTTTGTTTTTTTCAACTTTCTGTCACTAAAGGGTTTAACACATAAGGTTTCAACTAATGATAAACTATACCAAAAATAAAACACAGGTTGACAAAATAACAAAGATTGTTAACCTCAGCAAAACTGTATTGAAAAAGCTGGAAATATAGAGGTTTTTGGGGTGTAATACGCACTATCTTGATGAAGGATTCCAGTATGGGCAACTAAATAATGAGAATTGAGATATGTTGAAGATTACCTGTGAGGCGCCATATGGCTTTATACAAGCTAGTTTATTTTCAACATCAGTGAATATCCCAATGTGCAAAAGGTGTTTAGTTATTTAGCTTGTTATTACGACGGAGTATTAGGGCCACACATGAAGAGAAAAAATATTTTTGCCATGACGAGATTAAAGTCGACATGTCGAGTTTAATCTTGTCATGGCAAAAATATTTTTTCTCTTCATGTGTGGCCCTAATACTCCGTCATATGTTATTGATACTGTTTTCTCCAGAAAAAAAAAAACAAAACACTGCTCAGCAAATGGACACTGAATTTTTCTTTCTTCTTTTTTTGTGTGATGACAGCCTACAATGAGGAGGAGGTGAACATGTGGATCACAGGTCTGAACTGGCTAATGGTGGATACCCAGAGAGCGTCGGCACCACAGCAGATAGACAGGTATTTAAACGACTCCATTCTGGAAAATGGACTGCCAATTTCTGTGAAAACTACATAGGAACATTTGCACCGTTTGTATTTAAGGCGTTGCAATTTTTTCTTCGTTTTTTACTTTAAGACCAGTAATTATTGACATTAAAGACTTCATCATTCAACGCTCTTTACTTAAAGAAAAGTCTTTGTGATACTGTAAAATTAACTACATTTCACACCACCTAACCTTTAAATCAGATTTACGTTTAAAAAGCAGCATTTGCATAAACAGATGACCTGTTTAAGACTGGATTTAGATGGTAGACAGGGGAGGATTTCTTATTGCAGATATGACTGTAAGATAGTTCTGAGTTTGTTTAATGAAATTTAAGGTGAAGAAATCAACAAACCGTGATCTGTATGATGGTTATAACTAAGACTGCAGAAAATGAAGAAAACATGTGAAATGCGATAAACACACAATCAAAAAGTGTCTTTCTGCTTTGGCTTTATCACAAACATATTTGACCCTAGATAATGAGTTATCTGTCCAGCTACTGGAAATAATAACACAATTGATAATGCAACAGCTGCTTCTGGCAGTGCTTTTCTATTTTGCTTGTTAACAATTTGACCATCTTAACACATTTTTACCTTCCAGAACGTTTTCTTCTGCCTTAAACAACCTTAAAGTGTCTCAAATATACAGCATTCCAGGCATATAGAGCCAGAATCCACGGTGCTTGAATAACTCTCTAAGATTTATTGCAGTCTAGGTGATTCTGTGCGATGTCCAAACTGCATAGTCATACTGAAATAACAATAAATTAGCAATATATTTTACAGTCCTGTTTATGAGCGCTACTCTTCTTAACAACAAAAACTTAATATAAATTACATTTACAGCACCCTCTACACTTATTGGCACCCATGGTAAAGATGGGTAAAAAGCCAGAAAAAATGTATTTCTTTAAAGGAACTCATTCCTTCGAAGACATCGTACTTTTTTGTGAGCAGGGTTCCTGCTGTGAAACATGTCCGCAGTCTGCAGCGGAGGTGTTTGTGTATCTATATCTAGCCTGGATATGTTAAAAGCCTTGAATAAATTAATATTTTATTGCAGTAGAATCTTTCTACAGGTATTGCTTTATTGAAGGCGTTTCTGTCTTCATTTATGCCATTTCAAGTCTTACCATGTTAGATTAGTTTATTCTTAGTTTATTCTTGTGTTCTGTTCTTTTGTGCTGTTGGATTTTTATTCTCTCAGTGTTAATCGTTTCCCCTTTGTTGAGACGTTTCCATCTTAGTTCAGCTTCTCAGTCTTGATTAGTCTATTTCCCTCAGCCGCCCTCCTTACCTTCTGCCTCAGCTGCTCCTCATTATTCTCTGATTATCACACCAGCTTCCAATGTCACTCGACTCACTTTCCTCAGCATTGAAGATCTCTGCTGGCCATTGTTCCCCTCTGGATCCTCTCACGAGACTGCTTGTTTTTCCCCCTCCATTACTATCCGTTTCCATGCCTGCTGCTGATCTGCCTGTGCTTCTAGTTCTGTTTTCCTTGTGCCATTCTGGAAGTTTGTGCTTGTTATTTAATAAATCATCACCGTTTTCATCCAACGTTCCTCTCTGTACTGAGATCCAACTCCTAAAACGTGTCAATTGAACACTATCACTATGCAAAGCATGCTGCGAAGAAAAGCAAAAAACTTTTCTATCCAACCGTCAAAAACACTCTTGTGGAGTTTAACTTCTACTGGGGCTTTAACTGGAACCATGAACCAGGGCCAATACAGCTAAGGCTTTGTTCACGCTACAGACACAAGTGACCCAAATCAAACTGTTTTTATCAGATTTCTTTTTATGACAGTCTAAATATTGTGAGTGCATTCTTTTTCAGACTCTTGATCTTGGGAAAAACTATTTTGAGAATCAAGAATTAGGGGTCTTTGTTGTCATTATGCAACCATAATGAAAATTCTGATGAGACACTGGCGCAAATTGTACATATAAGACACAGACACAAATCAGAGGCAATCATAGAAAACAAATGAAGAATGAATATTCATAGGGAAGACCTTCAGAAATGCGATCTCAAAAAAATAAAGTTGAGCTGTACAGCGGAAGAGAAAGACTTATCAGAAGCGGGACAATACTGTGCAATTGTTAGTAGATAATGAGGGATGTTCAGATACAAAAACAAAATGTTCAAGTTGAATGCACAAAACAACATTTTCTGAGAAGCTAAAAGCTGTGCAAATAGTTCTGGCATCTAATAAAATCTAAATGTTCAAGTCAAAAAAGACAGATGGCAGTCAATTTACAGAACAATATAAAATACTCTGCAATTGCATGAATGTAACAGACAGACACAAAAGTGTGCAAATAGCCATTAGTAAAAAATTGAAATGTTCAAATTAGAAAAAAGGTGCAATTTTCATGCATGTCCAAAAAAACAAACAAACAAACAAAAAAAAAAAAATCCCGACAAGCTAAACATGTGCAAATGAGAGACAGTGTAAATAATTCTTTATGGGATAAAGATCCTTTGGGACCAGTAGCATGTTTGTAAACCTGGCCTGGTGGTTTGTTTGATTCTCAGCAGGGGATGATTGCCTTCACAGCTTTCAGATAGAAGCTGTTTTTAAGTCTATTAGTTTTTGAATAAACATTAATCTACACATTAAAACGTTCATTGTGAACATTAATTGAGCTTTTAGTCAGCAAATACTTCATATAGGTCTGGAGCGAAACTGAGAACACACGTGTGGAAATGCTCCTCATGCCAACTGCTAAGTATAGTAGAGCATCTGTGATGCCGCAAGTCTGTTTCTCTTCCAAATTACCTTACATAATAAGTATCTGGTGGTCACTGTCAGAAAACGGAAAATGAGTAATCATTGGAGCTTTTAGCAGTTCATGGCCAAATTAACACAGATATGGGTTCTTAGGCCATCTAAGTTTCTAGACCTAAATCCATAGAAATCCTATTGGATGAGCAAAAGAAGAGACAAGATAAGAGAGGACAGAGGACGCTTGGTTTAGAGAGATTTATGCAAAGAGGAATGGTCAAAGAGCTCTCTTTGTATATTTCCACATTGTGAAAAGCTCTCAGAAGAGTCCTGAGTTACTGCCAAAGGGGGTTGTACAAAGTATTAACAGCACTGGTGCTAATAGTTGTGGTACAGATGATCTCTTATTAAAAAAATCTTTAAAGTACACTAATATTGTTTATTAAATGATTCTTCTTAAATGTTTAAGAAGAATCTGTTAGAAATCCTATAAAAGATCTATTATTTTTTTGGCTTTTTACTCATATTTGCCAGAAGGACCAAAAAACGTGGAGGTTGCTGGTATTATTGAGCTAAATAAATCTACCAGTCAAGAGCCGAAAGACTGGGCGGTTTTACAGTGCGATAAAATAACATGTTTCTGAAGTCATTAAAGCACTTATCGCTGCTCGCTGCCCTAGATGCCATTAAATAACGTCTGGCAGCAGCAGAGAGGAGGCAACCTGGACGTGGACTCAAAGGACAAGACAAATATTTATTTTGAGATAAAAATATTTATTGCCGGTGAATGTCCGAAGGGTTTTTTTTTTTTTTTGGCTTCAGGGGTGAAAGCAGGAAAACGCCACTGGGTTGTGGAGACAAACAGTTTGGTGGGAACATTGGGAGGAAATGAAAAGGCAGATATTGTCTGTGTTGCTCAAGTCGTGTAAACTGTTGTTGTTTTTTTAGGAAGGGTGCATCAGCTGATTTGGATCTTGTCCGTTGGATTATTATTCAGATTGTCAGAACCTGTCTTAAAGTTGATTTCAACTTTAGTTTGCATTTATTCACTTTATAGGCTAATTTAGCATTTTCTAAGCCTCTCTTATTTAGTTTCAAGTATCAAAGTGAATTTTATTCATACAGAATAAAATGTGAATGAGTCATCTCCCTATAGATAGAGCTGCCTGGTCTCACCCAGAGGAACATTTTTCCCCCAGCAGAACAAAAGCCGCCCTGCACTTACGAACTGAAACTGTATATTTACACGTTCAAAGCCCTAAGCAAGCCCGGAAGAACTCGCTTTCCACCAGATCTTAACTACCGCACATGCTTTTGACTCCCTGACAGACGAAGAGTGCGACGGAAATTTCCAAACTTGTCACCACATGTACTGATTTGCATGTGCGTAACTTAATGCATACACATTTTAAAGTGTCAACGTCGTAGCTTTGAGGCTAAGGATAAATACCTTGTTATACATGTATTGTTATACAGTACATGTACCAAGGTTGGATCTCTATCAACATTTTACATGATGACCTAACTAATGGCGTCACATACTTGCTGCAGATTTGTGATCTTCATGCATGAAGAGAATCTCCTGTTCCACCACATTTCACAGGTGCTCTGTTCAATGGAGGCTGTCAGAGTACAGTGCTCTCTTTGTCATGCTTAAGGAACCAGTTTGAGATGATTTGAGCTTCGTGACATGGCGCGTTATACTGCTGGAAGTAGGGACTTAAGGTACTCTGGGTGTGCCAAGAAAATATCCCTCACACCATTACACCACCAACAGCTCTGTGGGGTTTCTTGAGGCGTGTTGAGCAACGCATGACAATGCTTGGGGGCAACCAATGAGCCAGCAGAAAAGACAAAGTCACTAAATGTTTTCTTTAGCTGCTGAATGCACTCTACCATGTGACACACGGCGTCCCTCTGATTCATGCATTTTGCCTGTGTGTTATTGTGCATTCTTATAATGGCAATGACCACGTCGGTTTTATTTCTCGCTGTTTTGAGAATCAAACGTGCTCAAATTATCAAAATAAAACATTTTAATGAAAAAAATATACCATACATTTAAGCATACACTTTACATGTTGCAAGAGTTTCCGGTTTAAAAACAGACTACTTTTTTTTAGTTGCACTCATGACTAGAATAAAAACCATTTCTGTTCAGTTCACTTTCATCATTGATGACATTAACATGCTGAATACTTAGAGATTTTTTAATATATATATTTATGTATATAAAATATATATTTTATTTTGTCAGGCAGGCTGTTGTACGTTATGACTGTATTTCATACTTTCATTCAATTTTTTTAAATTTTTTTTTATATATTGCACAAATTCACAACCCATGTCATCTCAAGGCACTTTACAAAGTCAAATTCAATCAAATCATACAGATTGGTCAAAAAGGTTCCTTATTAAGGGAACCCAGCAGATAGCATCAAGTCTTGACAAGCAGCATTCACTCCTCATGACAGAGCGCATTGTTGATGGCTTTGCAGCAATCCCTCATACTGATACATACATGAAGCGACAGTGGAGAGGAAAACTCTCCTTTATCAGGGAGGAAAACCTCCAGCAGAACCAGAACCAGGCTCAGTGCGAAAGTTCATCTGCCTTCAAAGACTGAGGCTCAGAGAAGACAGAGCACAGACACAAAAAAGCACGAAAGCACAAATTGATCCAGGAATCCTTTCTATGTTATATGATAATAGCGGATGATCTGATCAGGTACCGGTTGCGTTGTGTTGTTATGAGAACCCAGTACTGAATCTGTAAACATCCCTCTGTCTTTTAGATTAAATATGGTAAAATATAGTTATGCGTTGAAGAGTCTTTCTATTAGTAAAGAAGTCTACAATAGAAACATCACATTATCAGATAAAAGAACCAGGGGAGGCCGAGAACAGGTCGGTAGTGTAACAGTTGAAATAACAACAAATAATGCAAATTGGAGAACAGTAGGAGAACTCAGCAGTGTGAGAGAAATTGAATAAGTGTTTCTGATAGACTTTCCAGCAGCCTAAACCTATAGCAGCACAACTATAGAGACAGCTCAGGATAACCTAAGCCACTCTAACTAGAAGCTTTGTCAAAAATGTATGTGTATTTTAATTTGTAGATATCATCGTGAAAAAGAAAAAAAAGAAAAAAGATATAGCTTTTGATTTTTGCAGAAAATTAGTCCTTTAGACTAGTTACCTGTTCAACACAATGGCCAATAAAGGAGTTGGACACGGCGCCTGTAGTGGCGGCTTAGTTTATATTGCGTATAGCTGATTAATACAATGATATTTAGTTCCTTTTCAAGGTGTTTTTGTTTTCAGTTTCCTGTAAAATCTTCTAGCTCAATTTTCATTTTCCACGTTTCCGTCGTTTTAAAATCCTCTTCCTCTTTCTCTGCAGGTGGCTGAGGAAACAGTTTGAAGTCATGGACAGGAACCGTGAGGGCAGGTGAGTGGCTCGCTGCAAACATGTCAACACCCAATCTCAGCATTTAACTGCAGCCTGTGATGAACGCTGCTTGGCCGCAGCTTTGCAGCGGTTTGGACGTGAAGGTCAAACCAGATTCGGATGTCACCAGAGAACATGTTTGGACTTTCAGGCTTCTGTTTTGGTGTAAGCCTCTCCAGGACAAACAGCCTGTCACCGCTTGATAAGAACCAGGAAGTGATGTAAGGGACTGGGAGAGGGCAACTTCCTGTCCCCTGTGAAAATAGAAACAGTAGCCAGACAGAGCGATGGGAGGCAGCCTGACTCAAAGTGTGCAGAGATCCAGGTCAATGACCTTGGAAGATCCTCTCGGCTTCAGAGGACTGAGCTGAATTCTTTCTCTCCACCTGTTTTTTGAACTTCCTTCCTCTTTCTGGGAGGGCGGTTTCCACGTGTTTAGTTAATCACCAAATGATTATCCATGTGCTGCGCTTCCATTAAATAAAACGTGTGGCTTACTGAAGCATATGTGCCTCCATCAGTCAGACACTGCAGAAAGAGAACTAAAAATAAGTACAATTTTCTTGAAATGAATGTATTTACCCTTGATTTGAGCAGGTAAATAAGATTATTTGCCAATGGAATGAGTATTTTTACCCTTAAAGTAAGATAATTAGATATCCTGCACTTGAAATAAGATGATGGAGATGAATTGTTCCTATTTTAAGTGCTAAAATCTTATTCCATTGGCAAATAGTCTTATTTACTTGCTCAAATCAAGGGCAAATACATTCATTTCAAGAAAATGTTACTTGTTTTTAGTTCTATTTGTACCCCGCCTCTCGCCCAGTGAATGCTGGAGATAGGCACCATCAACCCCCGCAACCCCATGGGGGTTTAAGCGGGTTGGAAAATGGATGGATGGATGGATAGTTCTATTTTTGCAGTGGATTTGTTTTCCTATATATTTCGCAACACAGGGAAGAAAACCAGAACAAGCTTCCTCTAGACCAGAGTCTCAGTCTTTAGTTGATTGAGAAGCACAATTCTCCAGCTTTTAGACGCAGCTGTGTTACAACACACCTGAATTAAATGTTTAAATTATATCGTTACCATGCCATCAATTTCCATTTGGTTCGGCAGAGGCCCAGAAATGAGCCTTCGCTTTATTTTAACTGTGGTGATACATGGATGCCTCTAAAAGTTACAAGGTTGTAGTCCCCAAGGACTGAAGTTAGAGGCATCTGGTCCAACGAGTTCTCATTAGTTAAAAAGGCTTACCTTGGACATTATTGACCAGTGAAAATCATTCAAGAGATCTTCCAATCTTCCCAAGAGGGAACCTCCCAACAAATTCCTTCCAAAGCCAGACTGTGCAATGTTCAGACTTTACAACCTACAGGCAGCACCTTAAATGTCAAACTTTGTGAATAGACAAAGATAAGAACGAAGAAGAGATGTTTGGTCCCAATGGACTCCACCATGTTGGGACAAAAAGACGCAGAGCTTATAACCAAAAACGCCTCATATCAGCCGCCTAGCCATGTGGTGGAGGGGTCATAGTTGGGGTACCTTGCAGTCACAGAGTCGCCCAATGAACTCCTCTGCATATGAAATGATTCTGGTGTAAAGTGTGAGGCTATAGCTGAAGCTTGGCTCCATCTGGGTCATCAGCAGATGCTGTGTGAGCAGTGCAGAACAAAAGTCCATGAACCTCGATAAACCGAAGCACCAATTGGGTCGGAAGTCCTTTACAACATTATAAGGAACATATAAAGTCAGACCAAAAGCAACCGGTTTGTGTACTTACTACAAAAAGTTACTGTACAAGGTAATCAGAAAATTTAGTTAGTTTTCTTTGAACTGTTTTTTTTTTTAAATAGTCTTCCCAGTTTGGCGTATTAATTAATGATGGTGTCATGCTTTCACTGATGCTTTTCTCCCACCGTTTCCTCTGCAGCATCACGTTGAAAGATGTCAAAGCTCTTCTGCCTCAGATCAACTGCAGAGTCCCCAACATGCGCTTTCTCAAAGACAAACTACAGGCCAGATGCTTTATGATATATATAAAAAAAAATTTTTTTTTTTTTTACATATCAATGTCCTTTAATTTGACCCCAGCACCAATTTGTGTGACAATAAGTCCTGTTCTCTGTGTTTCTCCAGGAGGTAGAGGCAAAGAGCGAACTGATGTACCCCAACTTTGCACAGCTCTACAGGACGCTAATGTTTGACGCTCAGAAGAGTGTAAGTCTCACACTATTCCAAATAAAAGTAAAAAACAAAACAACTGGACTTGTTTTCCGTAGTTGAAGACGTTTTGCTTCCTCTCCAGGAACCTTTCTCAATACGTCTTCAACTACGGAAAACAAGTCCAGTTGCTTTGTTTTTTTACTTCTTTTTTTTTTTTTTTTTTTGGAATGACCATGACCTGGATGACTGAGAATCTTCACCAGCATAAAGTCTCAGACTAGTTTAGATTCAGTTTTGCTTTAATAATAATAATAACATTTTAGCAATGAAAAGCCTTGCAAGTGGTTTATTGAGAAACCGTTTTAGAAAAAGGTTGCATGAAAAAGTACTAAAGGGCACAGATTGTCCAAAACATAATTGTGATGTAAAGTGGAATAAAACATTCATGATCCCTCTTAAGTGAGCTTTACACCAGTGCCTTGATAGTCCCCACCTCTGCGCTCGCAAGACACCTCACTCACTTTGTCCTTTGCTGTTTATGCTTCACCTGACCCCGTCCCACCTGTCCATCACCTGGGTCCTCCCCTCCACTACCTCAGATTATTGAGCAGCTGGAGCTTTCCTTTCCCCTGCGGTGAGTCCCTCCACCTTCACCTTCGTCTCCTCCTCTTCCTTCATGCCCCATTGTTCCCTGCCTGCTTGTCAAGTCAATCTTTATTAAACCTTTTTTGTATTTCAGAAAATATTTTCCATGTGTTTTTGCTGTTTTAATGACACTAAAGAGTTTCTTTTTTTTTTTTTTTTTTTACTTGGTGCACGAGAAACATTTTCCTGATTTTAAGAGGGATTATCTAAAAAGTGGCCCATTTAGATTTGGCTCGCCCAAAGGAAAAAGTCTGCTCTTTTCTCTAAAGGCTAAAATGTATTTTTGTTCAGCTTTCACTCCTCTGCGATTTAACATGCTCAAGTTTTCGTATTCCCAGAAACGTGGACCGACCGGAGCTTTGTCAGATCTCCCTTTACGACTTCCAGAAGTTTCTACAGATGGACCAGAAGGTACAGCTCCCGTCAGCGCAACACTAAAAAAAAAAAAAAAGATTCCTGCTCCGACCTCACCTTTTCTTTTCTCGGCTTGTTTCAGGAGTCCTGGGCGTCAGATCTGAGTCGAGTCAGGGAGTTTCTCATGAGCTACATAAGGGGAGGACCTCAGCCTCAGCCTGAACCAATGCTGCAGCTGGACGAGGTGACACACCTCTGATGCGCACAGAAAGACGCATTTCAAGATCTTTCCCATCTGACTGCATATTTCTTTCTGTTTTTTTTATTTTTTTTAGTTCCTGACATTCCTCTTCTCGAAGGAAAACTCCGTGTCTGACATTCGACCTGTTGTCCCCGATGACATGAAGAGGCCGCTGTCACAGTACTGGATCTCCTCCTCACACAACACGTAAGATATCCAAACCCAGAAACTTAATGTTGAGAAAATATTTAGGAATGAGATTGAAGAGTAAAAGAGAATGACTAACATAACTATGTTGAGAAAAATTGTTTCGTGTGGAGTTTTGCAAAGTATATTAAATGTGGTGTATAATGTAAAATTGGTCACAATAATGAAAAAAATTGTCTCAGAAATAATTATTATATGTGTTAATCTAAAAGTATCACTTAGCTAACTGAAGCTAGACTTTGTTTTAGGACTATCTCATGAATAATAGCTTTTGTAATAATAATAGGTTTGTACTGTTTTTTGTACTGAGGTTCACCAACTAAGTTTCTATTATATTAGATATACTACATATAGCAGAAAATGTCACAGTATTAAATCTGATATTTATCTGAAAAGGCCAAAACATTCTGTGGCACCATCTTGTCAATAATATAAAATGATTTAATATAATATAATATTAAATGATTTGTACTGAGTTTAACCAAATATATTTCAAATGTATTGAATGGACAGTACAAAGTAGAATATGCCACAATAATAACAAGAAATAAAGGAAATTATTTTCACAGGTAACTATTCTTACATGCATTAAAAAGTATCAGCATTGTTTCAGAAAAGTTGTCTCTCTTTAGGAAACCTTGAGAAAATAATGTCTTTGAACTCTTTTATTAATTTTAATTTGTTTTTAGTTTTCTGGCTTTGCAAATATGGATTACCTCTGTGTTACTCGCCCTGGTGTTTTAGCTACCTGACAGGTGACCAGTTTTCCAGTGAGTCGTCTCTAGAAGCCTACGCTCGTTGTCTACGGATGGGCTGCCGCTGCATTGAGCGTAAGGCAGACATTTTGAACTTACATATAGGCATATATGTATTGGATAACGTTTGAATCTGTGTTACGGAAATGATGTTGATTTCCTGTTTTGTGCTCTCAGTGGACTGCTGGGATGGACCGGATGATTTGCCGATCATCTACCATGGCCACACTTTAACCTCCAAGATCAAATTCCTAGATGTGCTGCACACCATTAAAGAGCACGCCTTCGTCACATCCGAGTGAGTCCAACAGACCATCCCTGGCCTTTACATTGGCTGAATTGAAATTTGTGAAGCTACATTTTCAAACCCAGACCCATTGCACTTGTGTAGGTATCCTGTGATCTTATCCATTGAGGACCACTGCAGCGTGGTCCAACAGAGGAACATGGCCACGCACTTCAAGAAGGTGTTTGGAGAGCTGCTGCTCACCAAGCCAGTCGACAACAACGCAGACGAGCTTCCTTCACCCTACCAGCTCCGCAGGAAGATCCTCATCAAGGTGACGTCTTGATGTCTATTTGACTCCAAAGATTTCTGATAACATGAAACAAAAAAATAGAAAAAAGGGCATAAATGTTGAAGATCTGCCCAAAAGTAATTTAAAATGATCAATATTGATGAGGCTGTTTGGAAAGTTCTAAGGAGCCCATGAAGTTTGAACTGCTTCTTGATTTTTAATAAGTGTTGCTCATTGAGTGTCTTGTTTTAATCGTTTCAATGCAGCACAAAAAGCTGGTGGAAGGAACGCTGTATGAAGAGGTGACTTCAGCTAGCTATTCCGAAAACGACATTAGCAACTCACTAAAGAACGGCATCCTTTACCTGGAGGACCCCATCGACCACGTGAGTGTGCCCCCATTCTGCGCTCTCATTTCAGAAGCACTCAAGGTAAAATGACGGTAAAGAAGCATCACAAAGAAGGATTTTTGTGTATAATTACAAATCTAAGAAATTATGCAAAGATAAAAATAACTTTGAAACTACAAAAATATAAAAACTGAATTAATTTTGAAAAATAGAGACAAACAACAAACCATGCAATGCCTTTTAAAAGTAGGCTAATTTAATCAGTTTGAATATTTTATCATATTTGTTTATTTTGTTGACAAAATATTTGTTTCTCACCTTACTTAGGTTAAGAAAAAAAGCTGGTAGACATACAGTGAAAGTTGAATTTAAGACTTCGTAAAAAACGTTCAAAAGTGAAACATTTCTGCTTTCGCCTGAGTGCTCCACCTGATATATATGCAAAAAACTTTACTGTATATTATATTGGGACTATTTCAAGTTCAGTGGACACAGAAACAATAAAAGAGAAGGAAAGGAAGAGAAAAAGGTGAGGCAAAATGTTAAAAGGGAGAAAAAGTGACAAAAATAGAGCAGAGGAAAAAGAGGGTACAAGATAACATCTTTGGAGTCTGCTTCTACACCTGCAGAAAGAGATATAAAAAGAACAACCAAAAATACCAAAGATGCAACCAACCAACACCTTTGATAACATCGCTAAAAAATGCAGTGACAGCCAGAACTAACTAGAAGGTTTATCTGTATAGAGATGTATCTGTAAGCTGAAATTCAACTTAGCTCAACAGAGGCCGCTGTTCCTTAGGCCTGATATGCTCAGAGCAAAATTTGGAAGAAAAAGTAAAAAAAAAAAAGAAAAGAAAAAAGATTTATACAGAACACTAAAAATTAAAAGTACATTTAGAGAATATGTTGAGTGTATTTAAAATGAGACATATTTGTAAAAAGCAAACAAAAGATGTATTCAAAATATGTTAATATTTTCTAACATTTCACAGAATAAATTTAGCATTTTCTTTTTGCCACTGCAGTCATTATATATACCACTGTCTCCCCAAACCTCCCGTTTCTTAAACGTGCTTGTGTGATTTTCAGACATGGACACCGCATTATTTTGTCTTGACCAGCAATAAGATTTACTACTCAGAGGAGACGTCCCACTACCAGACGGCCGATGAAGAGGAGGACGACGAGGGGAAGGAGGTAAGGAGACGATCCAGTCCTGGTCCTTACAGGTCAGGTCACGTCACTTTCTCGGCTGGTAATCCAACTCTGCTCAAGGAGATGTTACAGACTTAAAACATTTCTGTGGTATATAATTTGAAATCTTAATGCCGCTTTTCTCATCTCTGTGTTTTGTCAGGAGTGCAACAACAACGAGCAGCACTGTGCAGAGCGCTGGTTCCATGGGAAGCTGGGAGGAGGTCGCGACGGTCGGCAGGTGGCAGAGAAGCTGCTCCAGGAGTACTGTGAGGGAGGGGGTAAAGACGGCACCTTCCTGGTGCGGGAGAGCGAGACGTTTGTCGGAGACTACACCCTGTCCTTCTGGTTAGCGTCATTTCTCTTTTAACAATTGCATATCAAGTAGTCTAATGATGCATGCTAAATTAAGATGACCAATTAGCAAACTCTCGTCTTCCCTGCCGACTTCTCTCGCTCCCCCAGGCGTTCTGGTCGGGTGCAGCACTGCAGGATCCACTCCCGTCAGGAGTCCGGCTCCACCCGTTTCTACCTGACAGACAACCTGGTGTTCGACAGCCTCTACCGTCTCATCTGCCACTACAGAGAGACGCCGCTGCGCTGCAACGAGTTTGAAATGAGGCTGGGAAACCCTGTGCCGCAACCCAACGCTCACGAGAGCAGAGAGTGAGTGACTTAGACCAGGAAGGGAAACCAGTGGATGAAGTATTTGCTTTTACATTTAAAGATAAAAAAAAAAAGTTTTAGCTACAAATTGTTTGCTTTAAAAATTTTGTTTAATTCAGTTAAAACATTAATTTGTTTCTTCCATGGTCCCTGACCGCAGTGTTGAGGATTTTCATGTTTCACCCCACCCATGAGTCAAACCACAAGCTGTTTCCCTCATAGACATTATATACGTAGACGCCTCATTACGTGCTGGAGCGCATTCTGTGTCGCCGCCATATTGGATGGGTCTCTCCTATCCTAGGCTGGCATGAGAGCCAGCGGGAGTAAACGCAGAGGGAGCAGCTATGCCCGTATTTTGGGCAGTTTAGGGTTGCAATACCTGGCGCACCACAAATGAAAGTACAGATCACCGTTTTGTTCTCGCTGAAATTGGTTCTGAAGATGTCTTTTTACTTCGTGAACACTTTGCTGAAACCCAATTCCGAATTGAGAACAATCATTTCCTGATTGTTGTCTCCGTATTTTACAACCTAAGGCTGCAGAATTAAGTTCCCTGAGTTAAACAGCGCCAGCACACGCAAGAAGCAGTTCATTTGAAAAGAAACTGTTCATTTGGCAAGGGTCTTAATCTCCAGCCCCAGTTGTAAGCAGGGTTGTTTTAGCTTTATCCATTACCCAGTTGTTTGCTGGCAGCTCGAGGAAAGGAGTCAGAGTCTTAAGATCTCAGAACCCTAAGTCTAATTTATTTTGGCCACATATAAAGTTGTACAGCGCTGGAGTCTATCCGCAGAAAGAGCATCATCATCTGAATGTAATACATATTCATCTTCTTGGGCCGAGCGCCCCGTACAATAGGCTCTGTGCAAATACTGTGGGCAGGTCAGCTTCTGCACACATTCATTGTACTACCTAGTATATATGTAATATAAATTCTAACGCAGTTCCGTATACAAAGCCTGAAACTCACATTTTAAAATATTTAAAAAAACGATGTGTGCGCTTATGCATGCACAGGACGCAAAATATG
Organism: Fundulus heteroclitus; assembly: GCF_011125445.2. Classification (NCBI taxonomy): domain Eukaryota; kingdom Metazoa; phylum Chordata; class Actinopteri; order Cyprinodontiformes; family Fundulidae; genus Fundulus; species Fundulus heteroclitus. The sequence continues at coordinate 798,384 of NW_023397230.1, read as the reverse complement.
AAGAAATTATTGTTTTGGCGCATATAGAAGGCTCAGGATTGTATGTGTGTGATAGAGTGAAATTAATTTAAATGAGCAATCAAATTTGTTTCTTTATTAAAGCAAAACGTAATCATTTATACATCGATTAATATGTCATACTATATGTCTGTCTTTCTTAAAGAGCATAAAGCAGGGTAATTCAGCATGAAAAGACGTATATTTAATGTGTGACAGCGTCCTGTATTATAACTACATATCTGCTGTTCAATAAAGAAGTTGTACACTACTGATAGGGTGTTTGCATTGTTTAATATTGATATGGTTTTATTGTTCATAAATACAAAAAGTAATCTATTCTTCAGTCTACTTTTTCACGGTAACAAACGTCAAGTTATATTTCCCAATGCGTAATGAGCAAGACTATTTTGTAAGAGAGCTTCATTCATCACTAAAAGTTGGTAACAGTGAACTGAAACCAGTGGGGATATCTCTTGTCGTCCAGGTGGTTCCACTCCAATCTGTCCCGCGTTCAGGCTGAACACATGCTGATGCGTGTTCCACGAGATGGAGCCTTCTTGGTGCGGAAGCGCAGTGAGCACAACTCCTATGCCATCTCCTTTAGGTAATTGATCAACATAACCTTTAAACCAAGTAGTTCCATGCACAGCGTTCCAGATGAAAACTTGATGAATTTTACTGCAAAAGTTTTAATTTTTTTTATTTTTAATAAATAATTGTCTACCGGCTTGCAGGGCGGAGGGTAAGATCAAACACTGTCGCATCCAGCAGGAGGGTCGTCTCTTCATGTTGGGCGGTTCGGCGGAGTTTGAGAGCTTGGTGGATCTAGTCAGTTATTATGAGAAACATCCACTGTACCGTAAGATGAAGCTCCGCTACCCCATCAACGAAGACACTCTTGACCGGATGGGCACCATGGTGAGTAGTCCGTTATGTGGCTAAAAGCTCAAAAGAAAAATAATAAATTTGCGATCATCAACATGTATTTTATATTTTATTTGATTCGAGACCCATTTCATAAGATGTATTCATTTCAGAAAATGTGCAAGAACTGCCTTGCATTTTTGGTTTGACGATTCCTCTAAATCATTCTAAATGTGACAACAGCACCCCCTGCTGTTTGGTCTGTACCTCTGTGGTCAGTGGTATGATGAATGCTATTAATAAACTCCTAAAAATGTACAAAATTTAATGTAACTGAAGTTTGTCTTTAATATCAGTGGCTTGATATTATTGTAAGGTTGTGAGGTTCATAGTGAGTTAAAGGTTTACTGCGGGTACGAGTCGGGCTAAAAGGCATTTATATTGTTGTTAATATTATATAGTTAAAACAAGTTTGCCAATGTTGAAATAAATGAACAGGTATATATGTTATACATTTTAAAAGGAATTCTGGGTAATCTTCAGAACAACAGCTTTAATACATTAAAAAGAAAATGATAAACAACGCATTTTTGACCCATTTTCTTTAGGACGAGGGGCCTGAAAATGTGTCCTTCTAAAAAGGGAAGGGAGGGGGGGGGGCACAACATAAAACTTTTGAGTACCACTGGATTAGACAATTCTGTCTTGCTATTAATTTATTAATTCTTAAATCTACAACAAAATCTATAGTTTTCTGGGTGTTGGTGTGCCCCAGGGAGGAGCCCTCGGGCCACTCCTGCTCCCCCTTCACGTTTCCTCTTTGCCAAGTTATTTATGAAAGTGGTGCGCAATACAATTTTTTTAGTAGATGCTTCTTAAATGTAAGCAAAGGGAAAGTCTGAAGATATTAGATTATATAGCTTGCCGTTTTTGGCATTGCATTCCAAATTTTTCTGGATAATAGTAATAATTTGTCCCAGGGCTTTCCAAACCCTCCCTTGAATAATTCAGTCCTATTTGTATTAGTAATAATTTTTTTAGACATTTCAGCTTGGCTGCAGGATTCTATGAGTAATATTAAGTTTTAAACTTAGTTCTGATCCTGAGGTGAAGAGCAAACTGGACTGTCGCTCAGTTCTTTCTGAAGGAAAGCCCGGTTGCCTCTGATTTAAGCCTGTTTGCTGTTGCGATGACCTGGCTAACTGAGAACTTGCACAGGCATAAAGTGAAGAGGCACAATCATCTTTTGTTCAGAAGAACACAGTCTTTTGTTCATGTCCTTTTAGATTGCTGCCTTAAAACAACTTATGTACAGTGTTGTAGCTTTTTCAACAAAACCGGTTCTTTTACTAAACTGGTTTAGTACGTAATTGATCTCTTTTTGCTTTCTTTGCACCAATCCTTTTTCCCAACCAAAGGGGAGTACGGCCTTTTGTAAATTTAAATCTGCTTATTTAAAGAGACAAACTATATAGAAACTACACTTGATAGTTAATTTAAAGGTCTGTACACTAGAATTATGTTCGGTCAGAGTCTTCTGTGTTTAGAGGATGTTTAAAAAAATATGTTTCTCTCTCTTCTCAGGAGCTTGACTATGGAGCATTGTATGAGGTCAGAACTCCTCATTTTTATGTGGAGGCCAATAAGATGCCCACAGCACGGGTGAGTGAGAGCAGCGGCCTTCTACATTGACCCTTAAGAGCTTACTAGCCTGAGTGTTTTAGGTTTTTTCCTGTTCAATTCAATCAAGCTTCCTTTCACCCTAAGGGGTGATTTAAAGGCAAAGTGAAACAGCATAGACATAAACACGGTCACTAAAGACACAACAGTGAACATGCATAGAAAAAAACCCACATAAAAGCACCACACCTGATTCAAAGAACTGTGTTACCTACCCAGCATGGCATGATTTTCTGTAGAAAGCTGTTATTGACCTATTTGTATGAATCAAGTGTGAAACTAGGGAAACATGTAAAATATGCAGCAGAATGGGCCCCAAGAGCCAGAAATGGTAACCGAGTCCAATACACACCCAATAGTTTTATTTATTTAATAGTTAATAGTTAATAGTTTTATTTAATAGTTTTTTATTTGTAAAAGACTCAGTTACAAATGCTATAATTAAGTCTTAGCGTCTTTTATTTCCAGAAAAAACGTATCCTACCCATCATCACACATATCTGAAACGACACAGCGTCTTTGTTAGATCATCTCTAAAGATGTGCACAGATGTTCGTTTCCACACCATGTTCTGCTCATTGGAGCGCGTTACAGAATCATTTTGTCAGTGATTGAATATAAAGTAAATCTTAATTAACACAGTTAAGCTTTTCCCAACATCGTAGCCTAACTGCATAAATGTCTCTGCCTGCACATTTTAGTGTACCGTCAAAGCTCTGTACGACTACAGAGCTCAGCGAGAAGATGAGCTTTGTTTCCCCAAACAAGCGCTCATCCTGAACGTGGACAAGCAGGAGGGCGGCTGGTGAGTGCTCGCCCATTCAGCTTCGGCGGAGGGTTGTTTGCTTTTTAGATAAAAGGCCATTCAACGACGTGTTTGCACGCTACGTTCAGGTGGAGAGGCGACTACGGAGGAAAGAAGCAGCTGTGGTTCCCTGCAAACTACGTGGAGGAGGTGCCCAGCTCTCCTACCAGAGAACTGGATGAAGTGGTGAGTCGGGATTTGAACCTGACTGTCAACGTAACTGTTGGAAGTAAAAATAATTGTTCCTTTTTTTCCCCCCTGTTGCTTCAGTCCACAGAGAACAGTCCTCTGGGTAACTTCCTCAAAGGCTTCATTGATGTACCCACCTGCCATGTTGGTGAGAAACCTTTTGCTAGAATTATGAATTTCTTTTAGCTCAGCAAATGCATTAAGATTGAAAGCTAATTTTAAAGTTTATTCAAGTGGGGTAGGATGACAGAAATGTTGTGAGACCCTTTGAGCTAGCTACTAAGTACCCTTACAGTGTACTGTATTATTTAGATGTATAATTTCTTCTGATTTAGTTATTGATTCATATATGATACCAGGGCAGAATATTAAAAAAGTCCCTTTTCTAGTCCGGTTCTGACTCTAGGGACAGATATTTCTAGAATCCCTTCATAACCACTTCCATACTGGATGTGATGTTTATAGAGAGAAACACACAGGTCAGAAGGCACTAGCCCAAGTAGAGATCTGTATGTGATGCAATGAGAAAATGATCTAATATACAAGGAGGGCAATTTAACACTAGCACGGAAGTACATTAATTCCTCAGCCAGTAATAAAATGCAAACCCCATTTGTAAAAAGGATTTAATTTCCTCCGATACAGGTCAGGTGCATTTATAAAAAAAACAAAACATGTTTCCTCACCTAGATGATACTTTGAACATAGATTTAAATTAACATTTGTGATCAACAACAAAACCTAAGCATTTATAGGATTTCACCTTTTCTTCTTCATCCCCTTGAGCAGTTTTGATCTTGACAACTCTTTGCCATTTGAGAATGTCATGAAGATAGTCTTTGCTGCATTTACACCCAACATTTAACACAAAAACAGAACAACATCAGAGGCAGACTCCAGAAATTTAAGGATTTTTAACTACTGATTGAGATGAAGAATAGATAATAGTTCTATCCGGATAAAAATGAAATGCAAAACTTTTTATTTTCACATACTGAGTGATGAACTGTGCAGTTATAGTTGGTATCACTTGCAGCTGGAAAGTTCTGGGTTAAAATCCCAGTCTGGGGTCTTTTTGCACAGAGTTTGCATGTTCTCCCTGTGCAGGCGTGTGTTCTTTCCGGGTATTCCAGCTTCCTCTCACGGTCCAAAAACATGAATCTAAGCTGAAGTTTGTCCAAACTACCCTCCGGTGTGATTGCATGTGCACGGCTGTTTCCTGTGATGGACTAGCAACCTTTCTACAGTGTATCCCTTCTCTCCCCCAATGACCACTAGAGACAGGCACCAGCCCCCTAACAACCTGCATGGATAAGCCGTTATAGACAATAGATGGATACTTAGTGATAAGCAGGTAGGGCTGGGCCATAAATCTAATTTATCGATTGTTTCAAATGTTCAATTCTTAAAGATTTACTTTTTGCAAAATTAAGATTTTTTTTTTACCCATGCCCTCACTTGGGCTTCCATGAAACGTTGCATTATATCATTCCGGAAAGACCTTAAGACGAGGCACTTTAATTTATTCATTTACGTATTTTTGAACTTAATTTGAGGCCATACAAGTGAATGGAGGCTTGTTTTTAGATGTGCAATACCACTAGCAGCAAACGTTAGTGTTATAATTTTCATTGTTTTTTTATGGCGGGGCCTACCATTCTGTTTTGGCATGTTTCAAAGCTTTTAATTAGTTGCACTTTGAATTCAAACTCCAGATGAGATGTTAAAATATAATTTCACAGATTTGTTTTCATGAAATGAAAGGTAAAAGTAGAATTCGATTCATTGGATTTGGTAAAATAAAATCTGAGATTTTATTTTTAAGCGATACCGCCCAGCCTTATGAGCAGAGTTTCTAATAACGAACCCTGAGGAACTTCTCTTAATGCTGGACGAAACAGACCCAGCATGGTGCCGGCTCAGCTCAGCACCGGGTTTGAGCTTACAAGTCATTGGAGAACAAACGTAGAGCCATTGCAAACAAGCCAGGATGTTCAGAATCAGAATCGGCTCCATCAGATTGAAAAAACTGTCTTTTGAGTGGCTGGTTTTTGGTAAATAGCATTCCATCCGAAATTAAAAGTCAAAAACTTTGTGTCCAGGGTGTGTTGGGTCTGTAGAGATGTTTGCTGCCCCTTTCCTGACCTGTACAAGTCCTGGATGGAGGGAAGGTCAGGTCTGATGATCCTCTCTGTAGACCTGATTGTTCGTTGTAGTCTTGACCTGTCCTGTTTGTGGATGAGCCAAACCACAAAACTGTGTGGAAAGCTTTTAACTAATTCATCAAAAATCTGTATTTTTTGCTATCTGTCGCATTGGTTATTGGGTTTTGTATTTTTTTTTTTTAATGCCACCCACCAAAAGTTTATTTATCATCTGATGGCTCAGCTCCTTTAAACAAAAGAACAATATGGGCAGAAAACCATTTGGCAGGGACCTCTTTATTGTATAGGGAAAGATAAAAAACTTAAAACACCTTTTGCAAATGTTCCACACCACTGGTTTACCTTTAGAGCAGGATCATACAGACGGTTTTCCTATGTCGGTTGTTTTGGGTCGCAGGTTTTCCCTAGAAATTTCTCGACATGCTCTGTGCTCTTCCATCTCACACCGCTTTCTATCCTTCCCTCCAGCCGTGCATAAAGACGGGAAGAACTCCCGGCCCTTCGTGTTTACCATCCACTCCCAGCACTTGAGCTCTCAACCGGTCCAGAGTCTGGACGTGGCAGCTGACAGTCTGGAAGACCTTACCGGCTGGGTCAGCAAAATCAGAGAAGCTGCGCAGAATGCTGATGCACGGGTCAGTGCGACGCTGCACAGCACACACAGAAAACATCTACAAACACCCTTTATACTTTTTGTGGAGCTCTCAATATAAATATTTAGATGATTCAATTATTTATGTAGTTATTTTGCATTTTTGAAGTGTTTCATTATGATTTTAGAAAGCTGACAGATACAATAAGTTAATAAGCAGCATTATACTTTTGAAGGAAAATGTTCAAAATCTGAACTTTTCTCAACCCCCAAATAACAACCAGAGCAACCAATTAGCTTCAGCATTAAGCTCACGCACTGCAAAAACTGAACTAAAAATAAGTCAAATTTTCTTGAAATTAGTGTATTTGTCCTTGATTTGAGGATGTAAATAAGATTATCTGCCAATGGAATGAGTATTTGGACCCCTAAAATAAGATAATTAGATACTATGCCCTCTAAATAAGATGATGGAGATGAGTTTTTCTTATTTTAAGTGCAAAAATCTCATTCCATTGGCAAATCATCTTATTTACATGCTCAAATCATGGACAAATACACTAATTTCAAGAAAATCTGACTTATTTTTAGTTCCGTTTTTGCAGTAGTTAACAGATCTCACATGTGAGTGATTTGATATGTAATGTATGAATGCAGCTGTTCTTTTAAAGGCCTCAGAGGTTTGTTAGAGAACGTTAATAATCAAACAGCATCATGAAGACCATGGAAGGTAAGGGATGAAATTTGGGTGACGTTTAAAGCAGGGTTAGGGTTACAAAAAAAATCGCAAGCTTTGGAACATTTCACAGAGCACTCTTCAACGCATCACCTAAAAAATGGAAAGAGCGTAGCAATAGTGTAAAACTACCAAGACCACCTGAGCTGACAGAGTTAATCGAAGAAGCAGCCAAGAGGCTCATGGCAACTCTGGGGGAGCTGCAGAGATGTGCTGGTTTGGGTGGGAGAATCTGGTGACAAAACAACTAGATAGTCGTGCGCTGGACAGAGTTTTTAGATGAGTGGCAGGTTAGAAAGCCGTTGTTTGCATTGTTTGTGTTTTATGTTTGGCCACAAGCCATGAAGGGGTGATCTAGTCAGATGCACAGTGCTATCTGAGGGTGTCCCCCTGGAGTCCGGACATACCGCCCCCGTGGTGAAAATGTTGGTGGCAGCATCATGATGCGGCGATGCTTTTCTTTGGCAGGAACAGGGAAGCAAGTCACTGTTGATGGGAAGATGGACGGAGGTACACACAGGCCAGGTCATGAGCAAAACCTCTCAGAGGCAGTGAAAGACTTGAGAAGGAGATGAAAGTTCAGTTTCTGTGAGGACAGCAACCATATTCAGCCAGAGCTGCAACGTAAAGTTCAGATCAAAGCATATTCATGGGCTGCACTGGCTTGGGGTCAAATACTGATCTCAATCCAACTGAGAATCTGTTGCAGAAATGAAAATTCATATTCACAGATTCAATCTTGCTGAGCTTAAACTATGGGCTCAGCAAGATATACAGAGCTATTAGAGTAATGACTCAGGGAGTGTAATTACTAACCTTTATACCTACTCACGTTCATTTTCCACGGTTGTTTGCACACGTTATGAGATGCTGTGAATTAAATGTTGACATTGCTAAATGGTTGTGCTGGACGGCAACAGATGCAGGAGGAGAAACAAATGGAGAGGAGGAAGAAGATCGCGGTGGAGCTGTCTGATCTTGTGGTTTACTGCAGGCCGGTACCTTTCAACGAAGACAGTGAGCATCAAACTTTACTTCTCTTTTTTTAAAAAAAAAAAAAATAAAATAAATCATGTCTCACTTTCTCTGTGTTATGTGCCATTTGCAGAGATCGGGACTGAGCGTGCGTGTTACAGGGACATGTCTTCCTTCCCGGAGACAAAAGCAGAGAAGTTTGCCACTCGTGCCAGAGGGAAACGCTTCCTCCAGTACAACCGGCGGCAGCTGTCCAGAGTTTATCCCAGAGGCCAGAGACTGGACTCGTCCAACTACGATCCACTGCCCATGTGGCTCTGCGGCTCCCAGCTGGTCGCTCTCAATTTCCAGACTCCAGGTCAGCGGCATCATTATGCTCCAGGAACAAATATCACCTCAGGAACCCCCAGAAACTAATTAATGCATTACAATGTTTGTTTACAGATAAACCCATGCAGCTGAACCAGGCCCTGTTCATGCTCGGGGGCGGCAGCGGCTTCGTTCCCCAACCTGACATCATGCGGGACGAAGCCTTCGATCCTTTCGATAAGGACACGCTGCATGTTGAGCCAATTACAATCCAGCTACAGGTCAGCCTGACAAACAGGAAGGGCGTCTGAGCCATTCAAGAGGATGTTTGATCAGAAGCAGAGAAAAACAAAAATGTAAAATCTGCAGTAATCCACCCTCTGTTTTAATTTTAGATACTGGGAGCCCGCCATCTGCCAAAAAACGGCCGCAGCATCGTTTGCCCTTTCGTGGAGGTGGAGATCTGTGGAGCCGACTACGACGGTTTCAAGTGCAAGACGGACGTCGTGGGTGAGGCAGCTGCTGTGCTGCATTTACGTAAAGTGTCGCATCCTGGCGCTCTGACTGCACGTTAAACGTCTCCTCCTCTCCCCCCCCCCCCCCCACCCCTCCCAGCTGATAACGGTCTGAATCCTGTGTGGGTGCAGAAGCAGTTTGTGTTCGATATCCACAACCCCACCTTCTCCTTCCTGCGCTTCACCGTTTACGAAGAGGACATGTTCAGTGATCCCAACTTCTTGGCGCAGGCCACATATCCGGTCCGTCTGCTGCGGACAGGTGAGCCGCACCCCCTCAGCGCATCAAACAAACCCAAACATTTAAAAAAAAAAAAAACCCATCCAGCTCTATGTATTGTTTCTGTTGGCCAGGCTACAGGAGCGTTCCTCTGAAGAACAGCTACAGTGAGGAGCTGGAGCTGGCCTCCCTTCTGGTTCACATAGAGATCGTCAACGCGAAGGTAGACGCTTGGTGTTCTGCGCTGATGTTTGAGGCTGGATCTAAGGATACCACATCACTCCGGCAGTGCTCATTTTGTCACAAGATTGAAACTACTACTTCATTCGAGGCAAAGGCCTCAAATGAATCCTTGACACGGAAATATTTATTAAAAATTCGATTTTTTTTTACTGTTTTGTTATTTTGATGGGGACGGAACTTAATACTGGGATTAACATAACTGACCCGAAGCTTCGTACTCTTCTAGGATCAGTGGGTTTGATCCATATGAGCATGAACACTAGACAAAGGATTTACCTGACCTGGCACTGAGCTAGCTTTCAATCAAGGGGAGTTAATTATTATACGAGCAAAGAATTCAGAAATGTTTTCTTTAAAGGATCATGTACAACTTCTGGTGGGTCAAGGAGCCCCCGATTTTTTTAGTCTTGAAGAGAAAACTCGTCATTTCAGAGTTACAAGAACAACACACCTTCACCCCACAGTGCTCCTCCTCAGTTCAGGTGTCTGTCGGATTTTAAACCTGGGATCCACTCTGCATTTATGTTGGAAATATTTAGGCTCTTATCGATTCATTTATTTATGAGGCAGGGAATTTTCACAAAGGGTCCCCTTGACTTTTACTTTGTTTGCTACCTTCAGCTGCCTAGGCTAGTGCCAGCAGCCTGCTAACAGCTCCGTGTAAAACAGCATCACAAGCTTTGACTCAAACTTACCAATCTGAAAATGCCGTGAACACACACGTATCAGGATGTGGCGTCGAAAGTGAGGTTTGTCTCTTTGTCGGTTAAGAGAGCTGAGCTCCTTGGCTCTGATTCCACATTGGAAAACTGAAAGATCTCAACCCATCGTTCATTTTGTCGAAGCGATTGATAAAGTTATGGGATGAAGAGGGTGTAAACAAAGAATCCTGTTTCCAGATGCCCAGGTATCCCATAATGCAGTGTGGTTGTTACATTGCCCTTTTGAGCCCCATGACAGGGTTTGGAGGTATTGGAAGGTGTGAAAATAGATTTCAGTATTTTCCATTTGAGTACGAAAAAAGGAAAGAGAATTGAAATGTATTTGTAGATTTTATGCCCTATTCTGTTTTAATCAGTCAGTGGGTCAGAAGAAACATATTGCTTTGATCAAGTTTATAAAGCAAATGAAAGGCTTAAAGAGGAAAATATGCACACAAAAAAACCAGAAAATCCTCCCAAAACACAACGTGGTAAAATTTTATGCTGTTTGCATCAACACAGCTAAAGATCTGCAAAGCAAGCATTAAAAAAACATACCGATTTGTCTCCCTGTTACACTTTAAAATGTCATTGTAGAGATTCGGTTCTCCTCTATTTGTTCATAATTCAGTGCACTCTATAATCCACACTGACCCTACATAACCCCTGATATACTGCACACCTCACCATCTCTGTGACCAGCACTTTGAACCGTCTTGTTACTGAAAAGTGCTTTATAAATAAACTTGCCTTGCAGGAAGAAGACGATGAGAACATGTACACATCCATCCAGCGGCTAAGGGATCGAACCAGTGAGCTGTCCACCAAGGTTTCTCTCCTGGAGAGGTCAGGATCAGCGGATCAGAGCTACCAGCAGAGCCTGGAGGAGCTCAGAGCCGCTCAGGACCAGCTGAGCGAGCTCGTGGAGGCTCGCAACCGCAGGTGAGACATGATGCACCATGAAAAGGATTAGAACGAAAATGAATAAATGTTTATTTCAGCTCGAAATCAGATTACATCTCGTACAATAGGAATTTTTTATTATTATTCTGGATGCCATTTTGTTGTTTGATATAGTCTGCTACCCTAATGCCTTGAAAAGTTTAATAGAGAATAACGTAAAAATTATTTTAAGTATGTGAAAGACTAAATAGGAAAATAATAACACCAAATATATATATATATAAAAATGTAAAATATAGTTTATGTGGCATTTGTCAATATTAAAAAGCAATTGACTTGTTGTTCATCTGGTATAGTAGCACTGAGGGTTTGATCTTCTCTGTCGACACAACCTCCTGCTGTGTCCTCAGGAAGACAAGATGTTTAAACTCCCAAACCTGTCAGATCACGACGCCCCCGTGATGGAGGGCAGCCATAAACCATCTGTTGTGAGAACTGTCCTTAAGGTTTGGAGGCGCGGACAAGGCCAATTACGATATCGGTTTCTTCAGCATCATTGTTAATTAACAAGAGAGCTTATAATTCTCAAAGATATGATAAAACAAAGACAAAACAACAAGAAGCGTGGGCTCAGACTACCAATGCTAAAACTGATTACAGGAAAATTAAATAAAAAAAATATAATAATAGGCTGAACCAGAATGTCTTAGAGGAATTAAAAGAAAAAGCTTTTTCTCTAAAAAAAGATGATCATCTGTGTTTGGTACACAAAAACAAAAAAAGAAAACCATAAATTATCCTATAGTCACTGAGTCCACCAAGAACTGCTGTGAACCAAAGTTTTACCAAGTCAAATGTGAGGCCATTCACTTGGCAGATAAAGCTCGATCAAACTTGGTCAAAAACAGGATAATGATTACAAACAGAGCAGCAAATCTTTAACAGAAAGAAAAGAATCAAGGTGTTGCAATAAGTCCTGCCCTCTGTCTGAAAGAATCCTTATTAAATGTAAGTGATGTTGCAAAATCCCCCCAAAACACTATAGGGAGCTGATCATTTCATACAAAAGATATGCAGCTGTTAAATTATGAGAAAATTTTGGCTGATTCTCTATTTTGACTGTTTTGGTTGTGATGTTCAGATAAATATAACTTTAAACTTAAAAGGGGTTTCAAAAGGAAAACCACAGATTAATAGTTTTTTTTTTCTTCTGTCCAAACCACTTTTTTATATATGTAATTGATATATGATGTTTAGCTTCTTGTTTGAGTAAACATTTCTATCTTCTCTGTTTATGAACCGTATTATAATATTCCCAGATTTTAAAATTATCCTTGTTTTCCAGGTTGACGGAGAAAAAGAGGAGGGAGAAACTGAGGCAGCAGTTTGCAGCAAAACGCAGCTAATCCCGCCATCCACCAGAGGGCGCTAACCTTCAAACATGGTGCCTGGCACGCTGTGAAGCAGCTGCCTCTACGGAAGCGACATGCAATCTGAAACTGGAAAAGAAACAAGACAAGACAAAAAAAAAAAAAAGTGGGACATATTGCAGCACTTTTGTTGAAACGATTACAAACAAAAACATCTCATGGACTAAAGACACAAAACTAAGCTATAAAACAATCAGGATTTAAGATGAAACACATTAAGAGCAACAGGTGGGGGCTACCTTCAGAGGCTTCATGAAAACAGCTGAAACAGGAATGCGACATATGGATAAAAATACGTTTTCCACTGCTGTGTAAAATTTTCAAAACTCAGCAAATAATCATTTTAGTGGAGTTTGACTCATTAAAACCTTTTAATAGAATAAAATGCTAAGATTCAGTAAAAATTAAGTGTATTGCTGTGCTCTTACTATGTTTCAGGGTTTATGATGAATAATACGATAAAAGGGAGAAAAAAAACTCAGGTTACACACAAAAGGTGAATAAAAACATGGATGTCTGGATGTACAAAGAGCTGTGGGCACTCGTAGCAAAGAGGAAATATCCTGTATGTGCCTTTTATTGTAAAACTTTAAGTTGGTAAGAAAGACAAAAAAACACTGCTTTTCACTACAACTGGAAATGTTTTCCTTTATCGGAAAACAAACGTAAAACAGCTGGAGAAGGAATGCACTCTTTTGGCTCAGACCACTAACCTTGAAGGAATTTAAAGACTGAAGTCTCCTAATCAAGTCTTTTTATGGGGCACTAACATAAAGTAAGCCCTCAGAAGAGCACAAAATGTTAAACAAATTCTCACCAAAACACACAAGAAGGTCTTCTAATACTTTTAAGGGCTCTATATTAATCCATACTACCTTCAGAGAAAGGGCGCCCCTTGGATGTCAACCATTACAAGCAGGTCAAATAAGGGCTAAGACAGAAAACTAGTAGACCATTTGTTTGATTTTGATTTTTTTACCTGACGGCTCTTTTTTTCAACACATCTGATAAAACCGACCCGTATCATACTCCCGTCATCTGACTAAAATCAACAGATGGAGACGAGCCGGTACTGGATCTGCAAAAAGCAGCTTTGATTACTGCATGGCTTTCTGCCTGACCCACCCACCTGGAGCTACTCTACCCTTGTATAACTGATCATTGTGTGCATAACTTCTTTTAGGTGAAATAACATATTAAAGGAAGGATTCTCTCTGTAACCTTATGGTAAAATAATTAATATTGTGTACCTGGAGCTCCCTTTAAAAAAAAAGTTTCCTCTTTTCTCCCTGCAGTACGCTGTACTGTGCAGGGACTTCTATGCAAAAGTCATCTTCTCGGACTACAGCCTTTGTGTACTGGAAAACCTGACTCCAGATGTGGTTTCTCTCTCTGTACCTCTGCTTTCTGTCCAGTATTAATACTCTGTATTACAAATTCTGTGCAAGTTTCCAGTTAATAAAGCTCTTTATGTATACCTCCAGAGTGAGTTTGTTTCTGTAAGAGAAAGTAACTACCAAGAGTTACAGTGAGATATTGAGTGAAATTGGCAGATTTTTGCCAAGGTTTACCTATGGGGCCCAAAAAAAAAAAAAAAAAAAAAGAGGCGAAAACTGGCCTCCAGATGGAATTCAGGGGTTACGTATTGGCCCCATGTTAATTCACTATATAGCAGGGGTGTCAAACATACGGCCCGGTGGCTAAATGCATTATCATTATAAAAAAAAAAAAAACTATATATATATATATATATATATATATATATATATATATATATATTTTATTTTTTTTTTATCCAGTTTCCTGTCTGGCAATGTGGCAATAAGAATTGTTTTCTTAATGCAAAAAAGAGCTCATCAGATTTGAATTTCACAAATGAAGCAGTATGGCTTTTGCCATAGTGCTCCGCTGATTTATGAATGTGAATAGTTTTATTATGATTCATGCGGGGAATATCTCAAATGATATGGACACTACAATGGGAAAGTGGGAGAGGAAAGGAAAAACAAGAAGAACAAAAGAAAAAGTGAACGAAAGAGGAGATAAAAGGAAGAGAATGATAAAACAATTATTGAAAAAAACATGTACTTCGTTTATTTGAAAGTCTGCGGTTCCTATATTGTCCACGAGGGGCGCTGTGTTTTAATCAACAGATGGTAGCACAGAGCTTCAGCTGTGGAAAATTGATTTTAAATCATTTCTGAATTTTTATCTGTTTGATGTATTTTGTCATGCAGGACAGTGTTTTTAAGTTCCAAAAAATGTGAATAAATGTTTTTCAACATTGTACAATCACTGTGATCAGTTCTTATGCATGATGCACTTAAGTAAATGTTTAACTTAGTAAAAGTATTGTTGAAATTGCACATACTTTTCTTAAAAACACTGAGGTTATTCATAATATATTGTGTAAAAGTGAAATTCATTTAATATAAAAATCAACAAAATGCCCACCTTTATTAGTTCTATTTAATCTTGCAATGAGTTTACTCGTGTGGCCTTCTTGAGATCAGATTAAGCGGAATGCGGCCCCTAAACCAAAACGAGTTTGATACCCCTGCTATATAGAGTCAACACAGAATGTCAGTCCATCCCCTTTTATCCTTGCGGGGTTGTGTGGGGGCAGTGTCCTATCTCCAGCAGTCATTTGGAGCGAGGTGGGGTTCACCCTGTACAGGCCGCCAGCCGATCACAGTTAATGCAGAACTGCTCTGAAAAGCAAGAGAGATCCATACAAATTCCTTGAGCTGTTGTGTAATTTCAACTGATTTCCTAATACTGATTTCAGAGCCAGCTAAGACCAACATGGGGTCCCCGGCCACTTTTGCTTTTTTGGGTTGCATTTAGTCAATCCAAGAAGGTCGTAGACAAACTGCCCAGTTTAAGCCCACGCCTACTGGTACACATCCAGCCTGAGCCAAATTCACATGGGCCCCAGTAACACGTGTTGGCCTGGTTTATGCTTGATCCCTGATCAGCTGAATGAGCTTTATCAGAAATGCCAAAAATAAAAGTGAAAAATAAATGGCAGACTAAATATTGCACAATTACTGATAATATGGCATACTCGTGTAATTAAAACATTAAATATTGAATTTGACAGTGGAAATAAAGAACTCCAGCCTATTTACAGAACAATATTAAATAATATGCAGGATAGTACAGCAGCATTTCAAAGTAGCCAAGCTGTGTGCAAGTGTACCGTTGCATCTGAGAGACTGGAAACAATACACGATCAAATCAGAACCGGTGCAACCATTGGCATGTTGTAAACAGTTATTGAGTCTGTTGTGAAGAGCAGAGATTATAAAAATTATAATAATTCTAACCATATCATGGCAGTAACCATTGCCATTGCTTATGTATGACATTATAGAGTTGGAATTGTCAACCACGCAATGATTTTGTCTTTGTTGTAAAATAATAGTAAAATTCTTCTCTACAGCAAAGCTGTGGAATGTGCAATGCTTCTTAAGGCTCTTGTATAGTTTGAGTAACTGAATTAATGATTCAACAAGTTAAGCATCAGACTCTTCAACATTAGGCGTTGAGCTTTTTAAGTCCTTCAACATCTTGAATGTTTCTCCAAAGGAGATCCAACACGACCTGGAAATAACGTGTCAGTGAGGAGACATTGAGTTTTATGTGTTGACGAGGAATGTGTCCCCTTTAAGGGATAAACCTTCATCTAAATCTTATCAGGCACCAAGATATTCTGGCATAAAACATCCTGGGAAATCCTCTTAAGTCCAATTAAGCACTTCAATCAAAGTCCCAAATTTATTCAACCAAGAGTATCAATTAAATGCTCATTTATCTAGACTTAAATTGCATTTAAAAATGGCAGAAATGTGTTTAGCCTTCTTGATAACCAATGGGAAAATCTTTATGGTCGTGAGACCAATCAGACCAGCTTTTTGCATGTTTCCACTGTAAAAAAAAGTTTTTTCTTTGATGATCAGCTCTAAAGTTGGAGAGCCTCCTTACCATCACCCTAATATTTAGCTCCCTCCATGAATTTTCTGTCAGATTCTAGTCAAGACTGTGGCTCTTAATATTACTTTCAGTCAGAAAAGATGACTCTAAACTTAAATCTGCTAGAGAAATGAACAGTTTTGGTTTCAATTGTAACTTAAACATAAGAAATATTAATTATAACAACAGTTTTTTTATTCTGGATGTGAAATTATATTACATGGAAACCCAGAGCGGCCAGAACATATACTGTTCCAGAGCTTTTAGCACGTCCCCTCTTTCGTTGCGTCTCAGAAGGCTGCTCTGGAGCTTTGGGAATTATTTACAATCATAGGGGAGTGAAAAGTAACTAAATGATTTATTCAAACCACCTGAATCTTTGCAGCTGTAGACAGTGTAATATTTCAGGGTTCTGGTGGCATTTTTCCATCAATCAAAAAACCAACTTCTGCTATAAAAATGAACTTACTTGGGATCCATAAAGTGTGAAAAATGGGCTTCAGATGTTTTGGCTAGTCAAGCAAAGAGATTAGAATATGTTTCATGTCCTGACCTCCATTCTCCGAAATGTTGTTAAACATGAAACATGTTACTCTTACTTCTTAGCATCATGAAAAACTAAAATTCCCAAATGTTCATCTTTTCTGTTTACAATTTGGGGACTTTTTGCTCATAAGTCATCTTAATATGTCCCTGCTGTATAAAGTGGGCCTCCAAATTGCCCATATTTTAATTCAACTGAGCCTCTGGGGGATGTGCTGAAAAAGCACGAAGTCTGTCCTGCTACTGTTTACAAAGAGAGATTTTTTTTTTTTTTTTTTTTTTTTATTAGGACATGACATCCATCCTAAACAATAATAGTTCAGAACATCATGTTCAAAATCCAGCTCAGAGATCAGGACATCAGACAAGCTATAGACTGGATGAATGAATAACTGTAGTGCATCAATTATACATTCATCCAATTTTCCCCGGACTGTAGGTCAAAGATTTTAACCAAGAACTCTGCCACAGCTGCCAGACAAAACACTACAAATCAAGAACACAGTGTCTACAAATCTCAGTAAGTTCAATTTACCGTACTTTAATATCATTATAATTTAAACTCCGACCTTTGTGACTTATTAAGTGCAGGCTTAGCTTAGTTTAACAGCTTGATAAATTGCACTGCTGCTCATAGGGTTGTTAATATTTTGAAGGGATCTATTGGTAAGTGTTTTAAGATTTTCACTTTATTAAGAATAAATCACATCGTAATAATCATCTCATGAGATCAGCAGTTTATATTTAGCCTACTAACCTCAGCAAGTGCAAGCTGCAATTATAGTATTCAGATTGTTTGTTGTTACACATTAGTTGACATATTTTCTCAGTATAGATTAATAACTGCTACAAATAACAGGTTTAGGCCACCTAATTAATGTCTCTGTTTTAAGATAAAATATTGTAAGATATTTTCTTTCTTCAGTGCTATGAAAATCGCATCAGTGTTTTGTTTGGTATTTGTCTAACCTTATGTTAGCCCTGTACAAACTGGCTTTTCCACAATAATAAAATATAACAAGCAGGAAAGAAGCATTCACGCAAATCTAAGCTATAACTAAATGTAATTTAGGATCTAATATGGAAAAGGCGTAGAACTTGGCATGAATCCTGTAAATAAAATGTTGTTAATATCAAGAGTTTTGACTAAATAAATGTAACAGAAAGGGCGATGACTTCCCTACAAGACGTTAATCCCAGAGTAAGAGGGATCAGAGTCTCCTCTCTCAGTGCGCTGCAGAGTCTGGCTGGAAACTTTACCAGCGACATCGCTCAGGTACGTCCAGCCGTCTTCATTCACCAAGAATCACTGAGGTATAGTAAATACAGTACATTATTACAATCTTATATGCAATCTTTATATATATATATATATATATATATATATATATATATATATATATATATATATATATATATATATATATATACATGCACCCAACAACTGCATCTTTGGGAAAAATTTGAGCCATAAAAAAACAATATTAAAATTAAGACACCGCTTCAAACCACCAGAGGAATGTCTGAAAAACAAAGAAGGCATTGCAATGGCCTAGTCAAAGTCCAGACCTAGTTCTGATTAAAATGCTGTGGTGGGAACTTAAGAGAGAGCTGGGTTGAAAGTAATGTCAACAAACCTTAAGAAACTGAGGAACACTGTTAAGAGAATGGGCCGAAAACTATCCCCAAACAGTTTGTCAGTCTAATCTTTGCTCACGATTACAATACAAGTGAAACATTAAATATGCCTTTAAGGGAGTGTTGGGATTATTACTTTAAAGAAGATGTATTTTGTTCACGGATGGATGCTATCCTTTGCTGCATTAAAATGTGATTTCCTACAGGGGGCGCTGAAACTCTCCAAGAAGGTGATTGACATCAGTTCAGGTGATCCCCAGGGAGCAGGAATGAAACCCATCACATTTGTTCGCCAGGTTAGTCACTTAAACTGGTTCAAACAAAAAGTCATGGTTGCAGCTCTGCATCCCAGGTACTGTATTTTATTGTTTAATCTTCTCTATGATTCTGACGCTACCTCTCAGGTCATGGCGGTGTGTTTGTGTCCTGAACTGCTGAGAGAAGAAAGTCTTCCTCTGGACGTCAGGCTAAGAGCTCTAAGGTTCCTCAAGGCTTGTGATGGTGAAAGTCTTGGTAAGGATTTGAGAAAAAAGAAAAGAAAATTTTTTTTTTTCTTTGGAAATGTTTTAGACCCAAGTCTTACCGAGCTCTCCTTTATAATATAAACTATGTATGTACGGCGCTATACAAATAAACTAGGCTTCATCTAAACCAGAGCATTATGGAAACGTAAAGAGCCCAAAATGCTGCCACTAAAACCTGCATACGCAAATCATAAATCAAGAATCTTTATCGCAATCATGCGGCCATGATTGGTGTTTTGGTGAGACATTGTCCCCTGAATGCACACATGACAGACAGACGCAAATCTGTAATGATTGTGCCGGATCCTGTCTGGGAGATTCCTGCCTGCAGTGATGGTGACGTCTCTCTGTCTGCTCAGCTCTGGCTGTCAGGTCTGAGCAGTCACACCTGCAGCAGATTTAATGAAGCTGAGTCGCCGCACCTCCTGGGGAGACCGCTATATACTCTCCCAGCGTCTAACTGCCAGATTCTTGAAATCCTTCATATGTGTTGACCATCCAGCGTTCTTTGTTTGCCTGCCTGTGATTGATAATGAGCCCTAAGTTCCATTAACCGCCTCTTACGTCTACCCAGAGTCCTCTGTTAAACTCCAGCAGTTCTGATAAAAGAGTTTAGACTCCTCTTGCACTTTACAAGAAACCCATTAAAACAGTGGTCACCAACATGGAACCAGGTAGCCCACAAGCACCATATGTGGTGCCCTCATAGCAAAAAAACCTCTAGTGAGCTTCATTTTAAATACTATTTTATTCAGTTGCACTTCCTTTTTAATCATACCTGTATTCACATAGATTTAAAAGCATTAAAAACATGTTTATATCACATAACGTTAAGGTGAGCTCTGACTCTTTAGTGCAAAGGTCAGTTCAGGTAGCGCTTCCAATGATGCAATACCAGTAAAGTAGCTCTTAGTTTCAAAAAGGTTGGTGATCCCTGCATTAAAATATCCAGTATAAATACATTTTGAAATGTGTTCCCTAATGCTCTATTAAAAAAGTTAAACAACTGATTGTTCCTCCTGACCTTCAGGCTCCTACACTGCCTCATCTGGACTGCCTCACGTCAGAAAAACCATTGCCGAGTTCATCACGAAACGAGATGGAGGTGTTCCCGCGTACGCTGGCAACATTTTTATCTCCTCTGGGGCTCAGAGAGCGCTGATGGTATGATTATGAACGTATTGTCATTACTATTACTATTACACTCAACATAAATATAAACGCAACACTTTTGGTTTTGCTCCCATTTTTTATGAGATGAGCTCAAAGATCTAAAACTTTTTCCACATACACAATGTCACCATTTCCTTCAATATATTGTTCACAAACCAGTCTAAATCTGTGATGGTGAGCACTTCTTTGCTGAGATGATCCATCCCACTTCACAGGTGTGCCATATCAAGATGCAGATTAGACACCATGATTAGTGCACAGGTGTGCCTTAGAAAGCCTTAGAAATCTCAGGACCCCTAATTAACTACTATTAGTATTACCAGCTAATCACATTGCATTTATTACCTGTTTTATGTATCCAGACATTGACCTTTCCCTGTTTTGTGTATGTTCAGCAGCCATACTGGATAGTCAGACTCCTCTGACTTTCCCAACTGGACTTTTGACATCCAGAGGCATTGTGGCTGTTTTCTGCAACATAGCCAGCCTGGACAGCTGTATAACATGACAGCCAGACAATTTGTTACAGTTAGCATTGTTTAATGCTGCCCACCGTGCTCCTCGCTTACATTCAGGGCATTCTCTTTTTTTGACAAAAAATGTAAAATTGTATCAGATAACGGGTGGTGCTTAGATTTTGAAGGTAGAGAGAGACGTGGCTTGTCACACATTTTGTCGTAGTCCACAGACAGTAATCAACCACCCACCTAGTGGTGAAATTTCACTTATTGCTCCTTTAACTACGCTTAAGGTGTCAGTCAGTTTCAAACATGCACAACATATTTAATTATTGTTCTTATTTAGATGTTCAATTATGTACTTTACTCTGTAATTTTTCCTTCAGACAAAATCTATAGCACCATCCTACGGAAGAGGATTAGGGCCATTAAAAAAGTCTATTCAATTCTGACTATTTTCTCAGAATTCTGTGATTAAAGTCAGAATTCTGAGAAAAAGTCAGAATTGAATACACTTTTTTTTAATGGCCCAAATCCTCTTCTGTACACACCAACAAAAGGCAACAGCTACAAATTTGGTTCATGGAGATAAAGGCTCTTAATAGATAGGTGGTTAATGGTTCCTGTGTTTTTAAGGTGATTATAAAGCTGCTGTCCGGAGGGGAGGGACATCCACAGACAGGCGTGTTGGTCCCTCAGCCCTGCCCTCACACACTCCTCCCTCTGCTGGACGAGGCCGGGGTGATGGCGGTGCCTTACCGGCTGACAGAGGACAAACACTGGGCTGTTGACCTGAGCGAGTTGCACCGAGCTCTAACGACCTCCAGAGGGCGCTGTGAGCTCAGAGCAATTTACATCTGCAACCCAGGAAACCCCACAGGTACGCACTCTGCTGCATCCAAGCTGACTCCAGCACTATGCCAACACTGATGAGGCTGCTGTTTTCTATTTTCAGGACATTTGCTGGACAGGAAGTCAATAGAGGAGGTGATTGAGTTTGCAGCAGCTGAGAGACTCCTGCTGCTGGTTGATGAGGTGACGAGGATGAGCAAATGTCTCCTCAGCATCAGAGCAATCTTTTTAGTTATCCATCAGCTGTTCTCCTCTCTCCAGGTCTACCAGGACAGCGTTTATGCACCAAACAGAGAGTTTATTTCGTATAAGAAGGTTCTGTTTGAGATGGACAAACATCTGAGAGACACTGTGGAGCTGGTGTCCTTCCACTCTGTATCCTGCGCTTGTGCAGCAGAGTGAGTTCCCATGACTTCATCCTTTTCCATCAGATCTAGCCGAGGACAATCTTGGATTATTTTCCATTTATGACATAGAAGGATTCTGATGAATTTCTCAAACCATCTAGAGACACTTTTTGCAGATGTTTTTACACAAATGTTTTCTATTTATCTGTTTGAGACTTAAAGCTATCTTAAAACCTTAATATATGGACTTAACTGAAAAACATTTTCATATATTATGATAAGTAAACATAGTCTACAAACTGATACACCGTTTTCCTTTTTCAAATCTGAAGATAAGGTCTCATATTTTTCCTTTAAGCATAATATTATCAGTGACATCTTACACATAAAAACTTGATAAATATCAATATTTCTTTCGTAAATCTTTTTCTTTAGACACTGGGAAACAAATGCTTAACTGAAGTGACCAGATCATCACAATTTTATTAGTTTTTAGCCTTCTTTTATATTTATATATTTATATTTTTATATTGATATGATTTTTTTGTACTGAGATGATTTTATTCTATTTAATAATTGACAAATGTTATTTTATTTAAATCTTATTATGTTAAGTATTTACAATGTTTTTTTAATGGTTTTGTTACCTTATTTTAATTTTTTTAAACCCGGAAAAGAGTTTTTGTGACAGTTTGCGCGTTATAAGCATTGCAACAAAACAAAATAAATCATAGTAACCCAGGATAAAAATAATGTATATTTCATTATTTGCATTTGTTTCATGGCAAATAAATGATTAGTTTTAAGAATTGTATTTTATTTTAGCACTAACTATGAAAAAAGTAATATAATCTCCAAGTTCAGAAATGTTTTCATTATATATATTTTTTCTTTTAGTGGTGGAATGGGAAAGACACAGTTATGACAATTTTATTTTATTCCAATGTTACATTTAATAAAATGTTGTTCTCCTGTTAGTAAGCAAATAAGATTACAAAAGCTAAAGGATTTTTTTTTTTTTTTGTGTGTGTCCAAGTGTAGAGAAGTGAAGACGTTTTTAGAGGATTTCTGTTTTCTCTGATTTTCGTGACTTCCTTTGCCCTGATGGTCTGGGTGTGTAGGTGTGGCCTCAGAGCAGGATACATGGAGGTGGTCAACATGGACTCGGGGGTGATGCATTTTGTTGACACCATGCTCTGCACCGACATCAATGCCCCAGTCACAGGACAGCTGGCACTGGATCTCATGCTCAGCCCACCCAAACCGGGTGACCCTTCCTACGACACATTTGCTCAGGTTAGATCAAAACCAAAGCTCCGTGAGTAGCCGATGTTGTTCATCTTCTTACAGTCTTCTCTTGGATGACATTTACACTGAAGGAGACTCACCTGACTCAAGCCACCCTGGCCCAAAATGCTCAGCGGGCTCTGAAGCTGCTGAATGATCTACCAGGAATCAGCTGCCAGCCGGCGATGGGGGGAATCTACCTCTACCCACATTTGGATCTACCAGCTGAGATCCAGGAGCAAGCCAAGGTGGAATAAATGTACCATTGCCCTTTTCTTGCTTGCATTTATTTTCATTTTATTTAACTAAAACTTACCAACCTACCCAAAAAAAACAACCAATTTCAAGTTTTTTTTTAGGCAATGTCTTCTTAGCCATAAAAACACGTTGCTTCTCCAAAACAGCCCTGTTAATGGGAACCGGACCTACATATGCGTCATATAGCCACCTCTGTTTTAGCGTTTTCATTAAGTGATGCTGATCCAAGTCATTAAGAATAGAACCTGTAGTTAATAAAGACTTTAGTTCGAAGTTTTACAAATCCACAGTGCTGTTTCTTTTAGCTGCTGCCTTTGTCTTTGATTACAAACGTCAAGAAATTAGGTCCAATATTTAGAACATTCACAAACAGATGTAGAACAACATAGATCTTAGTTTTGAGGAGACATTCAAATATAAGATTTGCTGTAATCTTCGTTTGTGCAATTTATCAAAACATATGTAAACTACGTCAAATTCATTGTGAGAAATTGCTTTACCTTTTTAAAATAGTTCACAAACTAACATTTCGATATTTTAAGTGATTAAAAACACTAAGTGGGTGTTGCTGACTCTCAGGAACCCTGTAATATCTTTTGCTGGCTTTAATTAACAAAGCTGACACGGCCCACCAGGTAAACGGGTCAGCAGACGACGCAGTCAGCCTGGGTCTACACTTCATCCTGCACCATCTCGACCACCCAGGCATGTTTGTCAGGATCTTGTTTGGGGACTTTAGTTCGGCCTTCAACACCATCAACCCAGTCAGCCTTCACCAGAAGCTCTGCGGTCTCACAGTACCAGCCTCCATCTACTTGTCACGTGACTGCACCTTAGTGGACCCGCCAGTGAAACTCCTGGAGTTTGCAGATGACACCACTCTTATCTGTCTGATCTAGGGCAATGACAAGTCTGCATACAGACAGGAGGTGGATCGGCTGGTCAGAGCAGTCAGAATCACCTCGAGCTTTAGTACCTCAAGAGCCTGGAGAAGATGGTTGGACTTCAGGAGAACACCCCCCACACGGCTTCCCCTCAACATCCTCAACAACAGTGTGTTCGCTGTGGATCACTTCCGGTTCCTGTGGACCGCCCTTTCCCAGGACCTGAGATGGTCCTCACACACAGACACGGTTTGGAAGAAGGCCCAGCGGAGACGGTACTTCCTGAGGCATCTCACTGCAATTATACAATCTGTTTTCTGCACATCCGTCACTGCGAGGTTCGGCTCATCCTCAAAACATGAATAGTCCAGACTACAACGAACAATTAGGTGGAGAGAAGTGGAGAGAATCATCGGGACTGACCGTCTGTCCATCCAGGACATGTTCAGGTTTAGGGTTAGGAAACGGATAGCTAACATCTCTGCGAAACCCCACACACCCTGGTCACAAAAGTTCATACTAAAAATGTCTTCATTGACACATAAAGTCAAATTCCTTGCTTGTGTCACAGAATTGGCGATTAAAGCTGATTCTAGTTTTTCCAACTAGATGTTATTTCCTTTAGAGATGGAAACATTTTCTTCTATCCTTTTGGCTTTTTTTTGTTTTGTAACAGAGGTATTTGGAAAGGGCCCCGCACTTTGCCCCTGTCCCCTCTGCTCACTGGAATAATGTTTTACAAGGACTCACTTCAAGTGTCTATCAACCATTAACTTGTTATTTACTTGAATCATAAAAATGAAAGTTTTTGTCTTGTATTGTTGCTCATGTCATGGATTTGTAGATGCTGGGACTGGAAGCAGATGTGCTGTACTGCCAGATGTTACTGCAGCAGGAGGGGTTGATCATAGGTGATGGACAACACGGTGGAACGAATGGCAGCGATCATCTCAGGTAGGAAACAAGGCGTGACAAAGCCCCCAATGGTCTGCTACTGCAGTTTTGTTACAATCTCTCTCTTTCCTTCAGATTATGTGTTCTGGTTCCGCCTGACACCCTGGAGGAGGTTCTGTCTCGCCTCTCTTCCTTCCACCTTCGCCTCGCTGGCAAAGAGGCTAACAGAAGGGTGGAGGACAAAGACGAGACGAAACCTGCTGTCACCAGTGGATTAATTAGGCCAAAGCTACATCTGAGAGGCCAAAGAACTGGGTTTAAATGCTAATTTTATTTCCACTTGCCCCAGACTTTCTAGAGCAACGTCAGAAGCAGCTTTTATTGAAGCAGGAATGTAATTGCCTAGTATGACTGCTGACTTCTGAGTTTTTGTATGTCTGGACGGTTCGGCAGCAGAGAGCCAGTTCAGCTGGCTAGCCAATAATATTGTAAGGACCCAATCTTGATGTTTTATTCTGTCTATGTTATGCTAATCTATAATGCCTATGGTTTAGATGTAAGAATAAAAACGTAAGGCCCTGATCATTAAGACAAACAAATTATGTAACTTAACACAGACTAAAGCCTTTTTTCTGTTATGATTTTTTTCACCTCCAGCTAATAATTACTCAACGTTTAAGATTAAAATATCTCATCAACCAATAAAAAAATACAAATAAATTTCATGCAGACATGGAGTCTAATGAAAATGTGTTATATAGCAGCTTAAAGGTAGTTTTAGTCTGACAAACAATTCTCTTAGAAATGCATATTCTAATTTATTGAATATGAATGTATGTTTTGCTGCGATAGGCAGGCGACCTGTCCAGGGTGTACCCCGCCTCTCGCCCATTGACAGCTGGAGATAGGCACCAGCACCCCTCGCGACCCCACAAGGGATAGACGTGTTAGAAAATGGATTGATGGATGGATGGAAGGATGGACTGTATGTTTTGATTACATCCTTCCTTTATCACTTCCTATACTTCCAGGTTTTATTGACTTTGTATTGAGAAAAACAGCTGCCCACTTTTATTTCCACAATTTCTTAATAGGCCAAAGAAATTTGGTTGACTTTAACAAAAAAAGATCGACCGCCTATGGATTCCTTAGTTATTTTGGTTTAACCAGGTTTAAACTGATTTGAACCACAATCAAAATAGGCGGTTGAATCTCGGATTCAGGAAGAGCAGTGTGGTTTTCGTCCTGGCCGTGGAACATTGGATCAGCTCTATACCCTCAGCAGGATTCTTGAGGGGGCATGGGAGTTTGCCCAACCAGTCTACATGTGCTTTGTGGATCTG
Organism: Fundulus heteroclitus; assembly: GCF_011125445.2. Lineage (NCBI taxonomy): Eukaryota > Metazoa > Chordata > Actinopteri > Cyprinodontiformes > Fundulidae > Fundulus > Fundulus heteroclitus. Next base: position 771,881 of record NW_023397230.1, on the reverse strand, counting down.
GAGAAGGCATTCAACCGTGTCCCCCGAGGGATCCTGTGGGGGGTACTCTGGGAGTATGGAGTACCGGACCCTTTAATAAGGGCTGTCAGGTCTCTGTACGACCGGTGTCAGAGTCTGGTCCGCATTGCCGGCAGTAAGTTGGATTCGTTTCCGGTGAGAGTTGGACTCCGCCAAGGCTGCCCTTTGTCACCGATTCTGTTCATAACTTTTATGGACAGAATTTCTAGGCGCAGCCAAGGTGTTGAGGGGATCCGTTTTGGTGGCCTTAGGACTGCGTCTCTGCTATTCGCGAATGACGTGGTCCTATTGGCTTCATCAGGGCGTGATCTACAGCTCTCACTGGAGCGGTTCGCAGCCGAGTGCGAAGCGGCCGGGATGAAAATCAGTGCCTCCAAATCCGAGACCATGGTCTTGAACCAGAAAAGGGTAGAGTGCCTTCTCCAGATCGCAGAGGAGGTGCTGCCCCTAGTAGAGGAGTTAAGTTATCTTGGGGTCTTGTTCACGAATGAGGGGAGGATGGAGCGGGAGATCGACAGGCGAATTGGTGCAGCGTCTGCTGTGAAGCGGGCGCTGTACCGATCCGTTGTGGTGAGGAGAGAGCTGAGCCAAAAGGCGAAGCTCTCGATTTACCGGTCGATCTACGTTCCTACCCTCATCTATGGTCACGAGCTATGGGTCGTGACCGAAAGAACGAGATCCCGGATACAAGCGGCTGAAATGAGTTTTCTCCGTAGTGTGTCTGGGCTCTCCCTTAGAGATAGGGTGAGGAGCTCAGTCATCCGGGGAGGACTCAGAGTAGAGCTGCTGCTCCTCCACGTCAAGAGGAGCCAGTTGAGGTGGCTTGTGCATCTGGTCAGGATGTCTCCTGGACGCCTCCCTGGTGAGGTGTTCCGGGCACGTCCCACCGGGAGGAGGCCCAGGGGAAGACCCAGGACACGCTGGAGGGACTAAGTCTCTCGGCTGGCCTGGGAACGCCTTGGGATTCCTTCTGAGGAGCTGGTCCAAGGGCATCAAGAGCAAATACAAAAATGTTGAAGCAGTGAAGTAACAGTGATATAGATTAAACTGTGTTCCAGCTGCAGGTACAATACCGCTCAGTTGGATTCAACAGAACCACAGCTGGATTTGTCACTATGGACCTGAGCACAAACACACACACTAGTAAAAACATGCAAAGTATACAAAAAAGAGATGAGGCATGGCTCTATGTTCTAAAGTCCAAAAAATGCTGCTAAATAAAAAGTGTCTTATTCTCAAAGCGTCTACTGATGAGATTGGAAAACATCTGATAATCTTTTTGATTCAAATTATAATTACAATAAGTAGGATAGAATAAATGAACATTTGCAAATAAAACAAATTCTTCCAACTATGGGTCTGAAAAAGCAACAAAAATATGAAATGGCGTCAGCAACAAGTGGCTCTGCCTTCCTCGAACACCCGCCTCCTTCCAGCCCACCTGAGTGCATCGCCCCGTTCTCCGGTTAGAGGAACCAAGATGAGCTCTTTGCAGGAGGTGAACCCGGTGGTCCTTGGGATCAGAGAGCCTGTGGGCCTGCAGAGTCTGGCTGCAAGGATTACTGGGCAGATCGTTCAGGTGAGCCATCTGAGCAGCTGCAACAGGTCCTGGTGAGCCCTGATGATTACGGCTCTAACCCTGACTTACCGGTTTCTTCAAAAGCGTAAAAGACGACCACTTAGATTCTTACAAATTTTAACAGCATTAAATACTTAACCCTATAGACCAAATTTAAAACTAAAAATCTGGGTTGCATTGTTCGCTGGCAGAAGGTCATAGTGCGCAGTTAAAGTAAAACTGGGATGATAATCTCTTGAAAAGGCTCTTTGTCTGATAGCTTCATGGTTAAACTTTAATCAAACCACCATCTTGAAGGTTGCTGTTTAACATTAACACTTTTGAATGAGGAGAAGAGGCGCAGAACAGAACGAGCAGCTCATGGTCCAGTTGCAGATTTGGCCATAAAGCACAGCCCAATGTTTGAAAAAAATAAAATAAAATAAAAAAACAGACGTACCAATCATTGTTATTTATTAAGCTTTCCGATCTTCATAGATTTTCATTTATAAAGCTGTTAAACGTCTAATTTATATTGTTCCATTGACAGTTAATGGAGATTATTAACCTGCAAAGTACAGAATATAAACTCTTTATTTCCAAATGTATGCAGATTTGGTTTCCTGATCCTTTTTTAGCTTTTGGTTTCAGGTTCTACATTTTTTTTTATCTCTTCTGGTGTGGTTCTGGTTTCAGCAGTTTAGGTTTTCTGAAAAGCATTACAGGAGTAATGCCAGTAATTTTCGGGGATTTAAACATTATTATTGCATTATTTTATTTGCAGTGCTGGTTTCATGTATAGCTGCTGTCAGATAAAACAGAATAAAAATGTACGTACAAACATGTTTAGAGTTTTGATTAGTCCTTTTAAACACATCCCATTTCTATTTAAAACTCAGAGTGAAGAAATAAATGCCGTGATGTAACTGTGTAAACTTTCATTAACCTTTCAAACGGGTGGAAACATTAAAGTCTGCTTGTAAACATCTTTTAGTGACAGCAATAAAGATAAGAATCTTGTTAGTTTATTATCCAGTAACTATTCAGACTTGCTAACACGTACTAGATGATAGATTAAAACCTAAAACAAACATTGAGTGTTTATTAGATCTCAAAAAACAGGTGGAATAAATGCAGAAGAGATGCATTTGATTGTGGTGTTTGTTGAATTGTACAGTTGAACGACTTCAAACACTTTGATTTGCTTCCATTTATGATTTTTTTTATTTTTAGCTTGACTGCCCTCTGCCTACACTTTTTATTACGATTCCATCCAGTTTAATAACCTGCAGCTGGATGTTAGGGAGCAGCACATTCACTGTCACAGAGCTTGACGTGTTTCCTCTCAGTCTGAGCAGAAACCTTTTCAGACGGTGATCGACGTCTGTTCAGGGGATCCCCACAGGGCAGGGATGCCCCCCCTCTCGTTTGCTCGCCAGGTTGGTTCTGAACATTTAGTTTTTTTTTTAGTTTCTCTGTTTCACTGAGCTCACCCGTGCAGCTCTGCTACTCTCACCTTCTGTTTGCTGCAGGTCTTGGCAGCCTGTTTGTATCCGGAGCTTCTTGATGAAACCCGGTTTCCTTCAGATGTTTGTCGGAGGGCCCAGAAGCTGTTGGGTGTCTGTAATGGAGGCAGCGTTGGTAAGGTGAAACTTGTTTATCTCAAGCCTTTTATTTCTAGCTGTTTCCGCTCTAAGAGCTGCTCTAATGTGACCGTGGCAGGCGCGTACTCTTCCTCCTCCTGTGGGATACCCGGAATCCAGAAAGCTGTGGCTGAATTCATCACGAGGAGAGATGGTGGAGTGGCCTCAGATCCAGAGGACATCATCTTCTCCAGCGGTTCCCAGCGGACTTTGATGGTACAACAGTCGGGGGCCGGAAAAGGCAAGAGACCTCGTGATAAAGCAGCCGATATTTTACTCTGTTAATTGTCGTTGCCGTTAGCTGGTTCTGCACTTGCTGTCCAGTGGACAGGGGCCCACTCAGACAGGTGTGCTGACCCCCCTGCCGTGTCCACACACCCTACCCATGCTGCTGGATGAGGTCGGGGTCAAAAGGGTGCCGTACCGGCTGCTGGAAGAGCAAGGTTGGGGTTTGGACCTGGAAGAGCTGCACAGAGCCCTGGAGGCCGCTAGGGGGCACTGTGAGCCCAGAGCCATTTACATCAGTAACCCAGGAAACCCCACAGGTACACAGCGGAGACGCCCCATCAGTCACACACTTAGAGCCAAAGTTGTTCATCATCCTGGCAGACAAGTTTTAAAGTAATCCTTTAAAGGCTTCAACTGACTTTGTATAATATTAACATTTTGACGTAATTTCTATCAGACTTAAATCTCATAGAGTCAAGAGATTCTGTGGAGGGAGCGAGTAGGGAGGCCTTTTCAGCCTCAAAGACCTGAAGCTCATCATCAAAGAGCAATTCAAATCAAACTCTTTGGTTCAATGAAAATAATTCAAAATCAAACTTCTTTAATTAAAAAGTTATTTTTTCCCCCGTCTCCTCAAACTGATGTCTTGCAAAGTTTTCGTATCTTGCCCCAAAACAAAATAAAAGTATTTTTTTTATTCTGTTAGGTCAGGTACAAGACCTAGAAACTATAGAAGGAGTGATCCGTTTTGCTGCATCAGAGGGGCTCGTTCTGTTAGTCGAAGAGGTAAGCGCCTCCTGCGCAGGCAAAATTACAGTTTTGATTTGTTTTACTGTTAAAAATGGTTCCTTTCTTTTACCACCTATCAGGTCTACCAGGACTGTGTGTTCGGACAGGACGAAAAGTTTCTTTCCTACAAAAAGGTCCTGTCTGAGATGGGAGCGTCCTACTCAGAAAGAGTGGAGATGGTGTCGTTCCATTCAATATCCGCAGGCACAATGGGAGAGTGAGTGCGACCGCTGCTCCATGAGGAACACCAGCGCTAGGATTTCACTCATTAGTTTGAAAATAGGGGTTTAGATAACACACAGTTACAATTTTCAAAGCCTTTCAGTAAACAGCATCTTCTTTCACACCAATTACGAGCACCAAACCGAGCTGAACTTTTAAAATGTTGCCCTTTTTTGCCAATATTTAAACAAACAGTTGCACCTTTCTCTCAAATCCATTTATAAATCTCATTTTAAACATGGAAAAACGTAAACACTGCAGTTTGGGAAGACTGGGATCTATCTAATTTTACCGTGTAAAAGACTCATTCTGACTTGCTCTGTTTAGGTGTGGTCTGAGAGGAGGCTACATGGAGGTCATCAACATGGACCCGCTGGTCAAAAACCATTTAATGAGTATGCAGGCTCCTTGCAGCCCTCCAGTTCTGCCCCAGTTGGCGCTGGAAATCATGGTTAACCCTCCTTCACCTGGAGATGCTTCACATGAAGTGTTTAATCAGGTAGAGAACAAACTTTAAAATGTTTTGGAATACATATTTCTAAAAGTATATGCACATAATATATTTTCGACAAATGTTAACATTTTTCTTTGGAAAAAGAATCGTATATTGTTTGCTTGTCCCTTGTGGGGTTGCGAGGATGTGCTGGTGCCTATCTCCAGCTATCGAGAGGCACGGTACACCCTGGACAGGTCGCCGCTCTATCGCAGGGCCATCAATTGATTTGAACATTTAAATTTTTGCCTCAGACTATTTGTACCCTTTTAAACTTTTGCTTGATACATGCATGCAATTGCACAGTAATTGACATAGTTCTGTAAAGTGACTGCTGTGCAGTCACATGTGCTGCCAATTTAAAGGGGCAGGCAGTCAGACAGCGGCAGCAGCAGCAGCCGCGGAGCTGCAAGAGGAGAAGAAGGGAAGAGTGATGTTATGTGAATCATGTTACCGTACCGCGGTAACTGTGGCAATTTAGATCTAAATTATTATTATTTTGGACATGCACACTCACACAAACACACACACACGCACAAAAAAATAAACTGACAAAAGGGCACTTTGGGCATCAAGGGGCAAAGGGGCAGGTGCCCAACCCCCTCCGCCCCCCCCCCCCCATCTGCACGTCCCTGCTGCTGTGTGTCTTTTTGAATCGAACAAGATTCTTGATGATGGTGTTGAGAGTTAAAAAAAAAAAAAAAACACACCAAAAACAAGCAAAAATTCCCAAGCAATACAGAAAATACTTTTATATGAGCCTCTTTACATTCAGTCAGGGCACATGTATGACAAAAAGCTAGTTTTTCAAATGGTTAAGAATAGAACAATAAAAAGATACAAAATAAATTGTATTATTTGGCATTTTTTTCCATACTTTTCTGCTGTCGTTTCTTTCTTGACATCCTTAAAGGAGATTCTTCAGACAGTGGAAACTCTCTCCCAGAACGCTCAGCGAGCATGTGAGTTTTTAAACAACGTACCGGGGATGAGCTGCCAGCCGGCTAAGGGAGGGATCTTCCTTTATCCCCGTCTGAATTTACCTGTTCAAATCATAAAGGAGGCTGAGGTCAGTTTCAAACCAGGAAAATGTTTAATTATGATACAAAAAAGAGAAATAGATCCATTCTTCTATACGTTTTGGCAATATCTAATTAATCAATAAGTGTGTTTGTTATATAAAATAGATGTCAGGAGTGCAGGCTGATGTTCTGTACTGTCAGAAGTTCCTGGAAGAGGAAGGTGTCTGCTTGGGTCCAGGCTCTGAGAACGGACAGGATGATAAGAACTATCACATCAGGTGAGGACAAATTATTTTAGATTGTTAGCTCATGTGTACGTGTATTTACATCAGGTAGCTTTTGTTTTCAAAGACCTTTGTTATATCTGCCTTCTGATAGCAAAGTGTATTGCTGCATTTAGTTTTATTTTTTAATCATAAGCGTGAAAACTAGGTTGCAGTCGTGTGGCGTTTGTCTATCGGATGTATGACTGAATTTTTGTCCAAATGTTTCCTCTGTTTCTCCTCCAGACTTTGTGTTTTAGCTCCTCCTGCAGTCCTGGAGGACGTCCTGAAACGTCTTCGCTCTTTTCACCTTCGCATTGAGGACAGACGTCACTGACAAATAAAAAATTCAAAGGATACAAACTCAGAAGGAAAATGCCAGAAACTAAAAACAGATTAAAACGTTTTTTAAATTTCAAACCTGAAAAACAGAGCAAAGAATGTGAACAAAAAGTTTAAATGGCAATTCTGCCACTATCAAAAAATAATCTATGTAAACTGAATTTGAGAAAAAAAACTTAGTAAAATAATTCACACATTATGCTGGCATTGGGGATATAGAAATTATTGTAGTAATCCTCACTTGACCTAAAACACAAAGATTTTAGTCTGATTGAATGTCAGACATTGAGAAGAAAAGATTATGCTCCATTTTATACATTGTATGTAATTATGTGGCTCCAACTATACATTTCTCTACTCTTTTGATCACCTCTTCCCTATTTTGCCAACTAATGGTTAAAAGTTATTTATGTAATCTATTCATAGTGTAATGTACATAAATGTTATGTGCCTCAAATGAACAAAATGTAACAGCAGATGGTTACCGGTATTTATTGTGGATTGACATGAGTGATGAGGGATTTAAATCATAATTTAAAAAACATCTGTAAAATAAAATGTTGAGAAAAGTTGGAAATTGACCCTTTATTAAACCTAATTTTATATATACTATTTACCACAAGTCATCAAAATACACCCTTACAGTGACACATTTTACTCTGAAATATCAAAATTATTTTTGTAAGTATATATTTGACATAAAACCCTGTTTTATGTTGTTGTTGCAACAACACGTGATGCCATTCACCTTTACCTCTTCTGAGTTTTTCTTTTTTGTTTTTTACTAGATGTCTAAAACAGTCAGAAGGAGGATTATTGAGCTAAAACACCTTTAGTGCTGTCCTCTGCACCCCAGTTGTCCTACGTCTTGCAGAGTGTCCATCTGTCCTTATGTTTTTCTAGAAGATATGTGTTTTTTTTTTTGTGTTTTTTTTGCTGCCGTTGTTGACACCAAATCAGCATTCAATCTCTGCTCCTGTGCACATGCAAGCAGAAACACTCACAACTGCTTGCTGCCATTCCTGAGCAAGCTCTGCACTGGTGGCAACCCAAAACCGTAAATAAAACCTTTTTGGACGACACTACAACCCTTGGCCTTTCTCTCTTCTTAAAGTTCTTGATAATTTGATAAACTGTTTGTGCAGGTGTGATCCTTCTAGCAGGAAACCATTCCACTTTGTAGCAAAGCAGAGTTGGTGCATATTGTTCAAAACAAGATTTCTGTTGAGGGTGTTAAGGTGTGGATGGCACCCTGCAGTCTACCTTTGTCAATTATAGATGACCAGAACTGCATCGTCAAAGGCTGAACTTCTTCACCTTGGCCAGGAAGTACGTACTTTGGTGTATTTTTATAATTTAACAGCATTTAGATCCAAGTTGTTTTCTCCCATGCCAGGTTTGCAGGTTTGTCTTTCTCATGCTTTGTTTAGGCATCCTCTTCCCAACTTGATTTTTACTCATTTGATATTATTTACAGGAAGACGGATGTTGAACACATAAGGAATATATTAAAACCGCATCAGTTTAAACAGACTTTTTCACTCTTAGGGTGACCAGATGATGGTTGATCTTAGCTCCTGTGATCCCCAGGGGGCAGGGATGCCACGCCTCTCATTTGTTCACCAGGTTGGTCTTAAAATGGCCTCCTTGTGGGGTTTCTGCTCTGCTGCTACCCACAGAGCACACCTGAGACTGTCGCCACCTGCTTGCTTTCTCAAGTCTTATCGCTGTGTTGTAATCCTGAAATGCCTGGTTGTTTGTCTGAGTTACCAGGGGAAGATTTCCTTTAAATGATTACAGCAGCTGTCTTGAAAATGCTCTCTCATTGGTCGTGGACATTGTCTCGCCACCCTCAAATGTTGGTCTTTATCCTGTCTACCACTCTAGTTGCTACTCCCTCACTCTATGGCAATTGAAAAGTAACATCACTGTGGACACTGACACAGGATGTCCCTGCAGATTCTAGTTTGAAGTCGGCCTGAACCCTGGTGGCTCCTGAGCTGCTGCCAGTAAACATCCCAACACATTTCCATCTGGGTTTGGGCCTTCTTATAGAGCTTGACAACATGATGACACATCCAAATAACTTCATTTATCCAGCTGCTCATACTGATGATCATGAAATGTGTTTTTGTCAAGAAACAGCTTGAAAAAGATTTTCCCAGCTGAAGCAAATTTACTACTCTAAGATCCTCATTGAGTTCCTTGGATTTTTTCCTTCTGTCCTGAATATTAGTCAGTCTAATATGGTGTCAAACCTGCTTATGCTGGCAAAAATCAATTAGACTCAAATGTTTTCAGTGTAAAAAAAACAACATTTGTGTAAAATATAGGTATTAATGCCCTAGATCAACATGACATACATGTCTAGAATTAATAGATGAAAGGCTCCAACAAGAGCAGTATCAATCTGACTAATCTGAATCAAACTTCTTTACTTTAAAGGTTTGTCTTATTTGCTACGACTGGCTCTTATTCTTCCTCTTCTGTTGGGTTACCTTCAATCCAAAGACCTGTTGCGGAGTTTTTCTCAAGGAAAAATGGTTATTTTGTTTTAATTTGATGAATAGGTTTTGTTTTTAACACAGAAAATAGTGTATACACATTTATGCAAAAATAAACAATGTGTACGAAATAAACAACGAATCGCTTTAATTCTCAAGGTTAACGTATGTATATATACTTTGTATTTCATCACATCACAGCTGCAGATTTAATTGCTTCCTTTGATTTAAAACTTTGCCGTTACACCGTCACACCATCTATCAGATTTTATTTACTGTAGACAACAAAAGCGGAGATGGCCAACAGCTTCTTATCCACATGGATGACCAACAAGACATGTGATATGTGAAAGGGTGCCACTTTTGTGTGTGCTCTCTTCTCTCCGGACATTTTTTGTTAATTTATGTGAGATGGGCAGTGCTTATATGTCATGTCACGCAAAGGATTGTGGGATTCCTTATAGCTCCTTAGCGCCGGTAAGGGACAGTACGAGGTTCCTTGGCTAAATTAGGTTCCTTTTCCTATCTTCTTCTCTATTCACCACATTATTTGGACAGCATTTATTATGGCGACTGTTGACGCACTTTTGTTTTGGCTAAAGAGTCCTTACCCAAAAGATGTATTGAGAGGGATCCTTAATCTAAGATTCCTTGGAGGGAATTTCTGGACTAAGATAGGAGCTCACTGCGAGAACTCTGATTATCTTTGAGAATATGGGCACAGGTATATTGGAGAGAGCTAAAAAGAACAACATGGTTGCTTGAGGTACAGAGGTTTCACATGCAGCCAAAATTTTAAATGATCTCTCTCTCTCTTTTTACTTTTTTTCTTCCAGTAATGGAATAATTCTTTACACTCACATCCCAACTAACCCACTGTGACCCGAGTTGAGAAGACGGCCGAGAGATTGAACAGGGTGTCATGTCTTGTGATCACCACCAGGTGTCACTGGAAACTTGGATTTTGTCCAAGGAGATTTCACAAAAACTGGAGCAGTTCATCAAATGCTTTCACTAATGAGACTGGGTGACATCATAAAACAGCTTTGTGTGCGTATTTCATGTCCATCCACAAAACAGAGTTTTTTTTTATTTTTTTTTATTATACAATTGAGTATGTTCTGCCACTTGGCTATATTAAAATGTCAAATTCCAGTATTTTTGATGCATGTGTTTTAATTACCAATCGTGCATGTAATGTTCTACAATGCAAGATACGAATGTGACTAAATTAGGAAGGGGAGCCGGCTTAGTTTTAATCCAGGGGTTCTAGAGTCCCTGAGACCAGCCCAGTGAGTGAATGAGTATCAGATCACAGGCCATTGGCTGTTTGCTCATTAGTGGACGATGTATTAAACCCGCAGCTGTAAATAATGTGCTCGCTGCTCTGTAGGGCTCAGAGCCATACACAGGAAGTAGGGTCCATTCTTTTTTTTTCTCCTTCATTTTCCCCCCTCCATCATTCATCCCTCCATCCTCTCACTGTGAATGGAGTTCAGATTTGCACATGCTACCCAATTATTCCACTCCAGTAGCTTTGGGAAAAACGAGTGAGAAGGGTAATCATTCCTCAGAAGCAAAGCCCAACAACCCCCCCCCCCCACACACACACACACACACACACACACACACACACACACACACACACACACACACACACACACACACACACAGCCTGAGCTCAGGGATCCACCCAGTAGGCAGAGGAAAACCACAGCAAGCCCTTCAGAGGCTCTACATTAACGCACAATCAGCAGTTTCACACAACCGACAAGCAAGGCAGGAAATAAACAGTTCAGATTTCCATCTCTTTTCACGATGCTGTTAATGTGAATAAGTTATGAGTTTGATAAATGTCTGCACTTCTGTCAATAAATCGTTAGCCTGTTTGTGGGGCCTGGATGCCTTTTAGCCATGAGCTTTCTGAAATGGCACACGGGGCCCCCCCATCTCCAGCGGTCATGGGGCGAAAAAGCTGGGCACAATTTGGACAGTTCACCAGTCCAATGCAGGGCGACACAGAGACACACAGGAAAGACAATCGTCTCACACTAAGTGTAAAAATAAGCACACACTCATAGCTAAAGGTAATTTAGCGAGGCCAGTTAACCTAACCCTCATGTTTTTGGAGTTTGGGTTAGCCGGAGTAGCAGGAAAGAACCGATCAATCCAGAAGGTAAACATGCACACGCCATGCAGAAATACTCCAGGCCAAGATTGAAACCTAGGACCTTGCTGCCAGGCAACAGTGCTGCAAACTGCGCCACTGTGCAGCTCATAGCCAGGACAACAAAAGAAATTAGAAAAGAGCAACAAACTTACAGAGCAACAAACTGACTGATAGTGAGTTTTTCCCCCCTGTCTCCCCTTTCTTTTCCTTCTTTAAATCCCTGAGCTTTTCCCTTTTACCTATTTATGTGACTGACCAAAGGTGCATAATAATAATAATTCAGTAGGTTATTATTGGTTCTGAAGGATAAAAAAATTATTCATCAATTAGGGAACAAAGTTAACGTGTTACAGAATCCAACATATTAGTTTGTAAACGATCTTCCACTGAAATCTGTTCCATCCAACCATCTATCCATTGTCTATATCAGCTTGTCGCAGGGAAATCTGTTCCATAAGTTATTTTTTTCTCCACTGTGTAAAATCTATAAAGTTCATCCACTTAGATATGTCCTCCTTTAACATTATGTATATAAATTATTATGACAAAGATGGTTTGTTTCCACAAGTTTAAATAAGGGACACAGAGTGAAACAGCATGATGGTACATATCCCAAAATTTTGGTGAGCAATTTGTTCAAATTTCAGACAGAGCAAGACCAATTTAAAAATCTTTTGTTCGGCGTTACAACTGTAAAAGAGGCTATTGTAACACATGCTGGGCTTCCCTTTTGCCCATTATTTTTTTTGTAACCCAGATTAAGCCATATTCATATCTCCTAGTCCACAAATGAACATTTTACTTTCTGTAAAGTGTAGCCATGAAGGAGCAGTATCTACCAGGTCCATTCTGACTATGACCTAAAGCCTGGATTTTTAGCTTGTTTTAAAGCTAAAGACAACTACAAGACTTAAAGCAATCGAAAAAGTAAAATACAAAAAATGCTTCTTTTGAAGAAATTCTGAGGAGATTGCCTCTTACTCAAATTTGAAAAACATGCCTCAGCGATAAAGTCATGAACACATTGCTGTGAGAAATCTCTGAGGGTCCTTTCAAACCAGAGCTGGTATTTAAGGAACCCGCTTTTTCCTCAGTTGTCTGGTTCATTTGGACAGAAGTGAAAGCTCATCCGAGCTCTGCTCTGCCTGAGAACAATGGTGTTAGATCAGGGCTTCTGAGATCAGAGGAACACTAGGACAGTAAAGCTGCTCTGCCCCATTTGCACCTTCTTTGTATTACATCTCTATGTCCCGTCTTACCCTTACAGCTCAAAGAGCAGGGGTCTGCAAAGGGTAGTCTGAGGTGGACTGATGGCTCCCCCACTGCAATTTAAGAATCATTCTAAATGGACAATGTGACCCTGCTATCATAGGTGGATGCTACATAGACGCAAAATATTTGTCTTTTAAAAGCCACGTGATTTATAGTTTCTTTAAATTTAATAGTAAACAGGACCACATTTATCCACCAACTTTTATTCAAAATCAGACTTTGGTGCATCCAAAGCTACTTTTATTAAATTTTAATTTGACTTGGTGAAATACAGCAAGCCTTTTCAAGGGAAAAAAAAGTGACCCAAATCCTCTTCTTTATGCTTGACATTAAAGTAAATGTTTTTTTATTTTACTTTTGCAAATTGGATGCTTTTTATTTAATAATAAAAACATACAAATCTCTTTTAATGTTTTGGATTTACAATTATTTACACACCTCGTTCCTTGTATCTATCTATCTATCTATCTATCTATCTATCTATCTATCTATCTATCTATCTATCTATCTATCTATCTATCTATCTATCTATATATATATGTGTGTGTGTGTGTGTGTGTGTGTATGTGTGTATCTGATAAATTGCTGCACGCTACTTTATTTTTTGCCCACAACTACTTTTGTCTTGATCATTTTAGCCTACGTGTGAATAAGTTTGAAAACAGGTTATGGCTTTGTGACTACCTTCTAAGGAGGCTCATAGCTGTACTAATGATGGGTTAAATTCAGCCCTCCATTCCATGTCAGGATCCATTCCGCTGCTCATGAAGTGTAAAGAACGCATTTAGATTATGATTTAAAAGTTTGACCTGAATCGGCCACAGACTGGGTCCCTCACACCCCACGTTCTTCCATTATGTCCTGGATGAAAATTCAACCCTAACTCTAATTCAAATGTTAAGAATACATCCTCACATGATGAAAGACTATAATGTCATAATTTGTTCCTAATGTTTTATACAATTTTGCATTAATTTGCAACACGTTACCTCTTACATTTTTTCTGTGATGATCAGATAACTATCATTTTGCATAAAAATCTCATTTAAAACTCACAAAACTTTTATTGGATACAACTGTACTAACCTAGCAACTATAAAAAGTGTCACTAGCATTTTTATTTTCCAAAAAGAAACAGCTGGTACTGGTTGATTTGATGTACACAGTCATTTGTTCCCAATTCGCATTTATTGGCAGGTAATAAGACCAATCGGCTCCACGTATGTGCATGAAACAAGCAAAGGAAAAAAAAAAACCCTGGCTCATCTCCTTTCACAGGCACAATTTGGAACAAAGGCTTAGCGGATAAAAACTATATTCATAAAACACAACCCACCGACCAGTTGATGTGCCGAATAAAATCCAAGCTAACCTTTTGCACAGCATCTGATATTTATGGCGCCATCTTAAAATCTCCAGCTATAAGAGAACAAAGCTGTAAACCGTCTGTGCAACGCAGAGATCACTTACGCTCAATATTTAATTACATGCAAGCTTTTGGACCGTCTTTAGGCGCTCAGAGGAAACTCAGACTGAGATAACAATTAGCAGCATGCAGACACTGGGGTAATTGGGCTTGATACAAGAGCATCTGTGTTTCCTTGAGCCTGACATGATGAGGAACATTGAACATAATAGATCCCAGACAGGAAGCGAAACAATGAAAACGAACGGGCCTGGCAACATTCTTTTTGCAAAATCATTCGTACAGAATAAAAGTTGGTAATCAACAATGGAGATAATGGGATTGTCTGAGTTTTGATAATTTATTATTTATTCTATTCTGGAGCCAGAATCTAAAACAGACTAATTGTCGCACGCTTCTTCTTTGTGCACAATATGTACTATATGTGTTGCTATGAAACAGCCATCATTTGGATCCCGCTTAATTTTGCCTTATGTGCTTTGTCTGGTTTCACAAATGCAATTCGACCTTCATGTTCATCTAATCTCCATCACAACTGCCCTGCCTGTTTATTTGGCCATCCGCCTGCTAATCAGCCTGCTTTGATTCCTCAGGCCGAGGCACACACATGTACTGCAGCTCTTATTATGCACACCACTGTAAACATGTTGTGCTCGAGGTGACAAGGATCAGACTTAAATCCGCACCGATCTGCTGTCAGAGGGGAGGTGTTTTTGTCCTGCAGCACGCCGGCTGTTGTGATGCTCGCCATGGAGACCCAGCAGGATGAACTCCTTGCTTCCAGCTTCCGATCCTTCTCCAGCAAGACAATTTATCGTCTGTCTTGCAAGAGCAGACGGATGACAAGAGAAGAGTTTGACGCTTGTCGTCACACATTTGAGGCGGTTGAATCCCAATTCAAATACAAAAATATGTAAATGCTGTCCTACAAGTGCTTCCTGTTTAGACATGAGAGAGACTTCAGATCTCCCTATTAAAAAAAAAAAAAAACAATGTACAAAAATAATCTCTCCAGTAAGAACATTATAAATAGCTAGCCTTTATGAGATGTATATGAACACTAATGTAGGCATAACGAAATGTTTGGAAAAGTATGCGACTCTCATGTGATGCTGTTATGGAATATTTATGAGGAGCTTTTTTAACCATTCACCAGTAACAGTTTTATGAAGAACCTGAGTGTGAAGTGGCCAGGATGAGAGTCAGCGCCTCTACGTTTCATGAGGTACGGATCATGACTGACTGAAAGAACGAGAACAAAAACCTTCTATTGGAGGGGGGGGGGGGATTTCAACACCACATAAAATGGACGAGCCAATCAGGCTCCGGGATTTTTGTAGAAGTGACATATCATAGAAGCGACTGGTTGGATTCAGACAACAATGGCTGCTCGCAGCAAGGACGCAAGCCTTAACATTAATGCTGATATTTCATCAGTGTTGTCCATTCTACCGAATATTAATCGGAACACCAGAGATCAGCTTTGAAGGCTGTTCTTAGTGGAAATGATGGTTTCGGTTTCGATGTTGGTTTTCGATGTGAGTGGTTGAAGTTGCACGTCAGTAAAGATGATGGATGGAAGTGGTTTATCCAATCATATGCAAGGATTTTTGATAAGGCCCCTCCTTTTGAAATACGTCTCCAATGGAGCGAGTCCAGATGGATATGTGGAGCTCTGCAGAATGAAAGCCGTCTGGCGAAAGTCGGGTTACACACACATTAGGTTAGATTTGAAATCTCATTTCTAAGAGGGACCTGGAAAAACAGCAGCAACATCCATCCATCCATCCATCCATCCATCCATCCATCCATCCATCCATCCATCCATCAATAAATGGATGGATAAAAGAACAATCCACTATTTATATGTAACAGTCTGATTAGATAGTTCCTGGAAAGTGTTTGTGGAAGTAAAGTGTAATTGTGTAACTCAAGGATAGAATTGAATAGCAGAAACCCATTTCATGTTTTGAAATAAATACTTTAAAGCATGTCCCTTTTTGTGTGTTAGTCTCATTTGTAGAAATTTACCACAGCTGGGTAGATCTCCAGCATACATTGCCACAGAGAAACCCTAAACACAATTTAAAAACTTTTGAAACAAGACCAAAAAAAAAAAAAAAAACTCCACAGAGAAATGGTGCTGGAATGGAACTTGCACCGGGCAGGTAAAGTGTCAGAGTGACAAAGACAAATTATGGGTAGGAACTACAAAGATAATCATTAGATCCACAGAACTGTGGAATAAGTATCAGAAATAAAAATGCATCTAAGTAAATTGTGAATTGAAGATTTATAAAACAGAAAAAAATTAAAAGCAACAACAACAACAAAAAAGACAGAAAACAAGATACAAAAGACACAAATCAGAACCCACACACCAAGCATGACCTTCCCTTGGCTTTTCTCTCTCATTAAACTCTTCTGCACAGACCACCGCACTAATTAACTATTTACGCGACTTTCTGTTGTACAATCTATAATTTAATACCACAAGGACAATAAGCAGGATTAATCAGTACGGCTATGAGGCCCAAGATACACAGATCCATCCGTGGCAGCAACGTGAGTCATTTTGTGCCATTTGTTAATATCTCTCTGAGACATAACTAGATCTTTATGGATGTGACTGCTCAGGTCAGAGGAAGCTTCGACATGCCACAGAACTGCAGAGCTGTCACTCCAGTTCACCTGAGTGTTGTGCACAGCTCCTCAGAAGTGATGCTTGACAATAAGCGTTGCCATGGACACCCTCTCTGCAGGCCTGCTTTCCATCTCGTTCTGCTCCACAGCAAGTTTTTGCTATGAGGGGTTTCATCAATCACCCATCTCAGTATGCGAGGATCACTTTGTGCATTTGTTTTACACGTGTGACAGCCCGGCTGCCTTAAACATATTGGCTTCGGTCGGCAACAGGCGACAGGTGCTGTTGGAGGGTGAGAAGCGCCAGCTGGAGGGCAGCGGGGGAGTCGGTGGAGCTTTGGCAGGTACAGCTGCCCCTCCGTGGCCTCCACCGGGATGAGATACAATGGAAAAAAAAAAGGAGCAACCTAGAGAGCAGGGGGGTCAGGGGTCAGACAGTTATCATGGTGTTAGCAAAGCCTGGGGGGGCTGCTTAATATCATTACTGTCAGAGAGGAGAGGAAAACATCTGCATGTGTCGGCAAAGTTGAGTACTAGTATCATTTAAGATTCAGGAGTTTTTTTTTATACATTTAGATTAAAAAAAGTTGTCTGTTTTTGGAATGGTTTTTAACTAGTGAATCCAAACAAGAAGAATTATTTTACTCAAAACACAGAGTCTCCATTTAGAGTATGTCAGAATGAAGTCATTTGATGAAGTCATTTGAGCATAGACATGATCTATTCATAGATTAGAGTTAAATACTTCAACAAAGCTATTAAAATCAATGCTATTAAATGCTTTTCTCTAAAAAAATTAGGATATCATTAAATTGTGTACGTAAAAAAGGGCGTGTTGACCAAACAATAAAAACACATACCCTTTTCCTGAGATTTTAAAGTAAAGCATAATAAATGGGTAAACCTACGCAAACAACTGTTTGACTGCAGAAGTGTTAACACAGGGAGGCTACTGTTAAAACATGTTCAGTGGTTTACTGTGTGAAGGGGAAAAAGTCCGTAGAAAATAGTATAAAACACAAGTATCCATGCAGTAAGGCCTTGAATTTGGAAACTATGACGAAAAACTGAAACACCTTTGCAACACATCTGAATGAAATGTCAAGTGCAGCATATTTAGAACATTTCTAGAAAACAAGCCTTATAGGACTTCCTAAACCTGCCAAACCAAGAGTTTTGGTCTCTAAAACTTCTCATGGAGTTCTTGACATATTAAAGACTTAAACAATAGGAAATTAGGAATCACTTCAGTGTTTTTGTACAACACAACTAAATTTGCAATTGGTTAAAATAGTTTTGCCCTTAGAATCTGAGCATATTTCATGATTGAACACTAAGCTGTATGAAGGTTTTCATAAGATGCAAAATCAACTGGTTTAGACTTTTACAAACAATTAAATGTATCCTGAAATATTTGAACTTTAGACAAATACTGACAAAAGGGACTGAGGGCCAGTTTTAACCAAAGAAATTGTGTATAATGGGCCAATGGAGGGTCTAGGGGTAAAATTACAAGAACTTTTAACCAGAAGACTTTATTTTCTGTGCTATCAATTAGGCTTTAAGCATTTTATTTTTGTCAAATTGAGGTTTTATCCTGGAATTTCATTTGGTTAAAGTTTCCCATGCCCAAGAAAGTAAAACCGGTTGCCTCCGATTAAAGCCTGCTTTCTGGATAACTGAGAATTTACACAGGCATAAATAAAACAATTTTTTAAAATGGCAACAGTAACAGTTTACAACAGCCAGCTGTTACCATCAATCTTCTACACGTGTGTATTTTGAGTTGTTGTGGGTTCCCACCTCGCTATAGCAGAAAGAAAATTTAATGATTACTTTTTTTTTGTAAAGCAGAACGAGTCTGCATCCTTAATCTTTACCTCATTTACTATAAATATAATGTACGGCCATAGAAAGTCACTGGAACTCATGAGTTAGCAGTTATAACTAAGACTGAAACAAACAATAAAGAAATCAAGTGAATCCCATTTTGGAGTTTACAGATTTATATTATTTCGGTAACACAGACCGGAATGGATTTCATTCAGTGTTTGTAGGATTTTTCTCAGCGCTAAGGCTCACAGGACCTTTATTTGTTGTATATCAATGCTGTGAAATCGTTTTGATTAGGGTGCACTTTGACAGTAAAAGTGGCCCAATATTACTTACAAAAGAGCATTTGTGTCAGGCTATCCCACAAAATGTTGTAAAATTTGCTGGTCAATTGCTCCATATGACCCCTGGCTTCATGCAGGGTCAAAACCTACCACCCAATCAATCTCCAACTAGTGCTATTAAAGCTTTTGCTCAACGTTGCTATTACAAATGTCTGTTTGACAGACTAACATCTCGTGACTCATGAAAATGCAATTTATGCCCTCAAGTTTTTGACATGCCAGAGCCTCGTAAATCAAATCATCTACATCCTGACCAAATTATGTCTGAAATAGTGCATTTCTTCCGGGTACCTAACTTTCCATTTGACTTTGTTTGTTAGGAAAAGCATACAACATCATCCTTCTCGCATAATCCTTCAAAGGTTTGTGTGCGAGTTGAATTCCCAGCTTGCGGTTATTGTGCCCGATTGCTGTTTCTCTCAGCCTGTGTGCCCTCTTTCCTCGGTTAAAATGGTGTCTCTTTCTCCTAATGTCTCCCCAGGGATGTTTTAGGCTTCATATATTTCCACCTCATTACTTTACCTGCCCGGAGGCTGCAGACTGACTCTAGCGTTTCACTGTCGGGTCGAAAGGGTTTGGCTGCCAAAATGATCCTCCTCAGGGCTCTGTTTTTGGTACTATTTTGTGTAAATGTGTTTTGTTGTCGTCGTATGAGGAAATGATATCTGGAATGGATACGGAAATACAAAAGCACTGTTTCAAACAAGTCGCACAGAGAAAACGGCTTCACAGAGCCGGAATGATGCTGACAGATCATCCTTTTTACCTGCTACATTTAAAAACACACACACACAAAAAAAACAGAGATTCAGCAAAGCGACGTAATGATCAGGTTAGCAGCCTTCTCTGAGTTGCACCGGGAGGACATGCAGCCATTATTTCCCTGCTGTATTTATTTAATTGGCTATGGAAAAGGATTGTCGAGGGGTTTGCAGTGGCAATTTTCCTCACGCAACACAGACCTTTATTAGCCTGTAACCACAAGACGTCTAAAGCTGCAAAAATCCCAGAGGCTTTACTTTTCATGCTGGATTAGGATTTAGGGCTGGAGATTTCTTCTAGCCACAAAATATACACAATTTACACTGAAAATAGCTTCCCATCAGCGCAGACCTAAAATAGTTACCTTTTGCTTTAGCTAGACTTCATCTGGTAAGCTTACACTTGTAACTATATCCTTTTTATTTATCATCCCTGGCTTTGGTACTTGTAATTAGGGGATAAAGAAGCAGAAGAATCACCTTTATCACTTGAAGATGGATCACTGTGCGAGAAAGGGGCAAAAGATGAGTGGAGCCAAAATCTAGGATTTATATTGTGCCATGATAAACACAGAGCTGATCTTACTTGTTTGCATTTGATATGATGCTTGGAGCCAGGGAGGAGTGAGCAGAGCTCGGGAAAGATTTTTCTATTTCCTCAACGAGAGCATGTCCTCCCACACATGAACATTCGGAGTACAAAATATAATCAAATAGATGATTTTGCAAGCAAGCATCAGGATGTGTGGCCAATTCACCTTTGAACAGCATATGTTCCTTTATCAATTTTCTAACTTTCAAAGATATTGCATTTTACCACTGTCATTTGACATCTCAAAGACCTTAGAAAGCTCAATGGGCCAGCGATTTAATAATCAGTGATTAAACATAAATGCAACATACATTTTCATCACATCTACACATGAGGGACTTTGATGCAATCAACTGGTTTCCTTATATAGGACATTTTTGACCAATCTGTATAATCTGACCCAATCTGTATAATATGATTGAACTTGACTTTGTAAAGTGCCTTGAGATGACATGTTTCATGATTTGGCGCTATATAAATAAAATTGAATTGAATTGAATTGAGATTTAAAATATCACAAGACTGCTGGTACAATCACAGAATAAGCAAGGCAAAGAACAAAGGACATTTTTTGGTCAAATTTTAACCCTGCAAAAGGGGTTTTTAGGTTTGCTCTCAGCTTTGACACTCACTTCAGAAATAGCTTACCACAACTTTCGCTCTGTTAATATTCATAACTGCCTGATTTCATTTTAAGGTTTTCACTGATACTGCAAATAGCTAACTTAGATTTTTCTTCACTCAGTTACAGTGTCTCAGTAACTGAAGAGGGTTGCTGTCTCCACAATCTGAGTGTGCTTACGACTCCTGCCTTTGTTGACCATAAAAAACATCAAATTCTCTAGTGTTTAACTAGCGCTAATCAGTGTTGTAGTACTCGAGTCCGAGTCATTAGCTAAATTTAGAGACTCGTGACTTGACTTGGACTTGAGCACTGATGACTCGAACTTGGACTCGGACTCCTACATTCAGATCATTCTGACTCGGAAATTGAGAAAAAGACTCGACTTTTTTTTATATCATTAGGCTATAATTTTAATATGTCATTAGAATATTATTTGGTGTATGATTTTAATATCTAAATGTCGTACCGCGCACGTGATGTCACCATCTCAGGAGCAACGCCCCTTGCCGCTAAGGTTGGGCAAACAGTGTGAGAGCGCACGTAGCAGCCAGCCGTTACACATGCAACAGATACAAGGATATGACCGACTTTACAGCTGTTAAACTTTCACAAAAGGATGTCCAGGCGCCCATTTTACTGGTAGAACTGTGGAACAACATACCAACGTTCAGCTCAAACGATGACTTGAGTGTCGAGGGCTCGGAAAGACGGGCCGAGTTGATAGGAAGGTAAGACAGTTCTCCTGCTCGGCGTTCATAGCGTCATCGGCTGTTTTTTTTTTTTTTTCTGTTTGTAGTCACCGTCCAGGAATCGGTATAAATTTTCCGGCCCGCCGAACAATTTAGTCCGGCCCGGTGGCCAAATGCATTATCATTATCCAACGGCTGTATCTCCTCACTGCATCGACCGATCCACACCAGATTTGTTGTGAGTCATGTGGGAGCGCTGCCAAACGCGTTTGTGGGAATCGCCCGGTGGACGGGCGAGGAAAATGCGTGACAGCATCTGCGGTGGCGGGCAGCCGGCGGTGCGCGAACCCCGCCAGCCGCCCGGAGCTGCGGCGGGGTGTGAACCCCGCCCGCCGGCCGGCACCGCCGCGGTGCGCGAACCCCGCCGGCCGGCACCGCGGCGGTGCGCAAACACCGCCGCGGTGCCGGCCGGACATGTGGCGGTGGCCAATAGGCCGGAGTGCACTTGGCTGCGAGGGCCGATCGACGCCGCTTGCGGCTTTAACATCTTTCATATGCGGCATGTCAGCGTACCTCGAGTCGCTGTTGCGCGTTCCATAACAACAATGTTTAAAAACCATGGTTAGGAGACGTCTTAGACTTGGAAAAAGCGGTAGTTTTACCGAGTAAAACCAGGGTAACTACAGCGAAAGAGTTATTAGTGCAATGGAATGTTACTGCTTCATGTCATACATCACGTCACGGCATGTTCCTACAACGAACTTGGATCAATAGTGACTCGACTCGGACTTGACTCGGATGAGTAGTGGACTCGACTCGGACTCGGATTTTTTTTTTAATGACTTGGACTTGACTCGGACTTGAACACTGGTGACTCGAACCTGGACTCGGACTCGAGGCATAGTGACTTGACTACAACACTGGCGCTAATTAAGGAAATTGGCCGAGTCTGGTCACTGATTTCTTTGTGCATTTCCACTTCCACTTAGCTCTTGGTCCATCCTACCATCTCCCGTGACCAAGACACCAGGATACATGACTTCCTCCACTTGCGTCACCCTATGTCTTCCTAAAAGATTTTTTGTGAAACAAAAAATAAACAAAATAATGATGAATGCTGCCGTCCAAAGTTAGTAGGAGACAGGCAGAACAGATGGAAGGCTGCTCACAGCAGGGATGACGGGCTGAACAGGCAGAACAAACTAAGGGGCAAGGAATTAAAAACCAGAAATTGTCTTGACCAGCGTCAGAAGGCCGATGAGGTATCCAGCGAGAGCAGGGCGAGCAGAGAATCCACACACAAGGAGAAAAAAATCCGGAAGGTAGTGTACACTAAGGCCGGACTGCAGCTCACACAAGGCATCTTCTTCTTCTTCTTTAAATTTAATGGCAGTTGGCATACCAACTTGGTGCATTACCGCCACCAACTGTTTGGGATGTGGAGCTTCAATGCAGAATTAGACGCCTGTATTATTTAAAAAAAAAAAAAAAAAGGACTGGGGGTGACACTTTTAATTTCTGTTTTACTCAGTGGGACTGTCCATTGCAACTCTGATATATGAGCCCTTTTGGCCAGCGGTCAACCACTTCATTGCCTTCTATGTCATCATGTGATGGGACCCACAGAAAACACACTGTTATATTACAACTTTGGAGTCTATACAGACTATGAAAGATCTCAAAAATCAAGTCTGGCCTACAAACCGATTTGCAATTTGTGATACTTATTAAAGATGCCGTTGAGTCTGAACAAATAATATATTGATTATACCCAACCTCCTCTAGCCACGTAAGAGCTAATAAAATAGCTAAAAGTTCCACAGTGTAAACCGCTAAATGGTCTGATGTTCTTTTAAATATTGATTTCTGAAAATGTGGTATATACACTGCTGCTCCCGTCTTTCCTGTATCTGGATCCTTTGAACTATCTGTAAATATTTGAATACTGCTATTATACTTAAGACCTAAGTATTGTTGCACCAGATCGTTCAACCCGCCATATTCCCTGCAGTTTTTTGACATATTTGCTATTTCAAAATCTACTGCTGGCAAGGGAAATATCCAAGGGGGAATGATGGGTAATGCCACTGTACAGCTGTGACTTAATTTTAAAAGACCCAGTTTCTCAGCTTGACTGTTTCCCACCCATCCAAAACTGCTAAATTGTTTCCTTCCATGTTCCCAGCTATCACACAAGGCAAAAAGGCGATCTGGCAGTAAGCCTGTCTGTAAGTGGCAGGTATTTGTTGGCAGAGTCACAGGTGGAACAACTTGCAGGTAATTAGGGGGCGCACAGATGAATCTGTTCCACTAATCAGCAGTTTGGAGCAGCACAGAGAGTGGAAAACATCCAGCAAGCCCTAAAAAAACCCTCAACAACAGACAGCCAGGAAGCATGACACTTTCTTAAAATGTACCAGTGCTGTTGTTATGAATGAGTGCCGCAGTTTTTTATTTAATTATCAGTTAATTCTTTAGTCTTGATAAGGTTTTTGTTTTTAGTTTAATTTGTATTTGCATTTTAAGCCAGTATTAATTAAATTTTATGTAATCAAAAGCCTAACTAAAATAACCCCCCCCCCCCCAAAAAAAAACAAAAAACAAAAAAACAAACAAACCAACATAGAACACGTTCAGGTTATTTAGCTGCTCATCAGTGTTTGGCAGAAAGCAACAAATAAACTTTAGGAGGATGTTCAAGGATAGATAGCCACCATTTTCAAGAAACTTCTCCTTTATCTGATCGCACCATAATTGTTTTTTTACAGGCTTACCGGCGAGCTGCAGTGTGCTGTTCCATTATGAATGCTATCAAAAGAATCCTCAGACGTCACTGAGCTTTGTTTTGTCACTCTTCCTGCTGGCTGGCATTGATTGCCTCTATGAATAGCAACACTTTGCTGGATGACAGACACGGAGCAGCACACAGCATCACAAATACCTGGATATGTGGGCCATTCTAACTCATGCACGGCGTTTCCTTAAGAATTTATGTTTCACAAAGACAAAGTGATGCTGGGATATTGTCAATATTCAAAACGAATGGAAGCTGGGAAAGAATTTCAATTGCCTCAAAGTAAATAAAACAGAAACGGCTAATTTAGTGTTTTTAATTGAATTGGGCGGAAAGTTTTGTAGAATCCCAGGTGGCGTCCTGCTGTGAGGGCAGTCCAAAGAAGCTGACCTTCTTAAATTTCTTGGTTATCAGATTACTGATATTTATATTCGTCATGGCTGAGGCACAACACACAAACCCATACTTATCTTTACACACTGAAAATAAAGTTAAGCCAGAACTGCTCTGAGGCTTCAATCAATAATTTTATTACATTGTGTCTGTTTAGATAAAATAAAAATACAAGTACATTTTAATCCAGCAGATTAAAATTTGTTTTACCTTTAATATCATAATTTAGATATGTTTAATCTTTTTGTTACTGATCCACTGACACTGACTGTAAACAAGTAGGACTTATTATACCCTAATGATGTCCCCAGAATGTTTGCTGTGAAACAGAAACCTCATAAATGAACAAATTAGTTGAATTACTCTAATTTCTTCATCAGGTGAACGCTGTCGGGACTGACTCCTGATTTAATCGTTACTTTCTGCCCGGTGTCTGGAGGCTGTTACAAACCCCAGAAAGATTGCAGATGCTTTAGGACATACGGGTTACTTTCAGTGCAAGGTTACAGGTGAATCCTATTGGATTTCTGAACAAGGTCTTTGGCAACACAATTTTACTAAAGCATTTAAAGTGAGATGTTTTAAAAAGGACTTCCTCCTTTATCCTCATTCGTGCCCCTGTTTTGCTTCTAATCCACCTCGTGTCTTTCTTCTCCCCTCTCTGTCAACAGCAAGGCTTGCAGGACTGCGTGTGTGATCTGCATTTTAACATCCACTGTCTGTCTACCAACCACACTCCTGGGATGTTGCCGCCCAGATTTCTGGATTTTTCTCCTATCGACTCCTGTCCTGAGAAGATGTTTCCCCCTGTACTCATCTGTAACCTGGTAATTCATTCACATTAATATTTGAAAATCAGCTTTGGCTAATGTTGTAGATATATTTCACGAGACTAGCTTGAATAAAAAAAAAACCAGTTCAGACCACTGTTTACCCATCACATATATGCTCATTGTCGTTATGTAATGAGCCATGTGGCACATTTGGTGCATAACAACCTCATCAGAAGGGTTTCTCTGCAGACGGAGTCCTCCTCATCCTCCTCCTCTTTTGGCTGTCATGGGAACAAAAGCTTTGAGAAATGCAAGCTCAAAAATGGACTGTTCAGTTTGCACTGCTCTTTACCTTCAGTCACTGATAACTCTTTTAGTTTAGAGGGTATTTAATAGAAAAAGTGCAGCTCAAAGGATTGTTGAATAGCTATTGTAGGGATTCAGCTGCTACTGTATCCTGGTGTTACAGTGAAGACCAGACAAAACTAGTCTAAATTCATTTAGACCTAATCTTGGTAGATTAAGGTATCCAGGTAAAGTAATGGGAATTTAGATTTTTATACTATATAAATTGAAATCAAACAATATGTTTTTTTCAAACAGTACCCTGAGCATGTACTGTCAGAAACCTTTAACCAAGTATTTTAATCACAGACTATTAAAGATTAATTTTGTCTTTTGGTTGATGATGTTGCTTTATTTCTTTACTGCATGGAGAAGGAAACACTTTTTTCAAGGCTTAGAGTTTATTTATTAATACAACGCACATTTTAAAGAGACAACAACATAGTATTGTACTTTATAAATCTCCAAAACTGCTTTATATACTGGGTATGCACAGGAAAACAAGTGTAATATTGAAATAAGTACATTATTTCAATATTGCAGACATTATTTCCATCTCATTGCTTTGCAAGGTAATCTCAGTGTTTTTAGGATTTTCATTGCATTTTCAGGGAGAAAAATCTTTTGAAAAATATATAGCACAGTGAAGATGATCCCAAAAGTATTTCTCTGTGGAAAGTAATGCTGACAGGGAAGATGTTAGTGGTTCGTTTTTTTGCCCTGGCACCATAAAAGATTTGTATAGTTCCTTAAGCTAGTAATCAAACACACTGGGATTTGGAGGCATTGAGGGATGCACAAATATTTGACCACAAAAACAGTTATTTACCAAGGCTTGTGCAAAAAAAATAAAATAAATAATAATAAAAAAAATAGTAGTTACTGTAATTTAGGAGATCAAAAACAGAAAATAGCATGGGAGTTTTAAGTAGCTCTTACAATGTTTTTATTGGTTGTTTGATGGATTGGTTGTTGGAATGTTTCTACTGCTGGCAAAATGGGTTTTTCCTTCTGGCATGTGTCAGAGTTTCTGTTATTAAAGAATCTGATTGTTACTATCAAACATTGCAATGGTAGACACACAAATAACTAGTGCTAAACAAGGAAAGGCAAGGCAAATTTATTTATATAGCACAATTCAGTACAGAGACAATGCAAAGTTCTTTACATGGTTAAAATATAGGAATAAAAGCAAGTAGGGATAGAATGTAGAAACAAAGAAGAACATTAAAACAGTAAAACAGTTTAACTAGAAACACACTTTTACAGTTTTCTGGAAGTTTGTTCCAGATAAGTGGAGCATAGGAACTAAATGTTGCTTCTCCTTGTTTAGTTCTGGTTCTAGGTATGCAGAGTAGGCTGGAGCCAGAAGACCTTAGTGGTCTGGAGGGTTGATACACTGATAACAAGTCTGTGATGTATTTAGGTGCTAAGCCATTTAGGGATTTATAAACTAACATAAGTATTTTAAAGTCTATTCTCTGAGATACAGGGAGCCAGTATAAGGACTTTAGAACTGGGGTGATGGGGTAAACAAGCACTAGTACCACTTGAGCACTGAAAGCGGTTTTAAAAAAATCCCAAAAAGGCAGTTTCATTGGATAGCCAGACCCAGTCAGGTTTGGCTGGCTTATAGCAGAGCCTCTTGATAGATGTTCCCTCATCAAATGATGGGACACTCAGGTACCAAAACAGCATATCCTACAGGGTGCCTCGTGGAGTACGAATGGGCACCAGAGATCATCCCCAAGTCAGCTATGAACCAACATTCTGAACTGGATGCAAAAGCCAAGAACCAAGTTGTAGCTGACAGTAGGGTTAACCACACTATGAGGGATTCTTCCGCAGGTTCCCCAGTAGAAACATTGTTCCTTCCTCCAGGATGGCCAAGAATCATTGTTCTGCTGGCACTCTGAAAAGATTATGACTCATAGCAGGTACACCTGGTATGGCGTTCTGTTAGCTGTGACACCATCCATGGGAGGATGGAGGTCATCCGCCATTACCGTATAACATCGAAAGGATTTCAGGATAAATGTGTGTTTCTGTGCTTTTTGTGTCTCTGCTTTGTCTTCTCTAACCCCTAGTCGGACAAGGCAGATGGCTGTTCAAACTGAGCCTGGTTCTGCTGGAGGTTTTTCCTTCCTGTTAAAGGGGAGTTTTCCTCTCCACTGTCGCTTCATGCATGCTTAGTAGGAGGGATTGTTGCAAAGCCATCGACAATGCAGACTACTGTCCCTGTGGCTCTACGCTCTTTCATGAGGAGTGAACGCTGCTTGTCAAGACTCAATGCAGTCTGCTGGATTTCCTTAGATAGGAAACCTTTTGACCAAACTGTTTCTGATGATATGATTGAATTTGACTTTATAAAGTGACTTGAGATGACATGTGTTGTGAATTGCTGCTATATAAATAACATTGAATTAAACTGAATTGAATTGACTGACCCTGGCAGCAGCGTAAGCCATCCGATCAATTGTATCAACAAGCCCCAGTAAAGACAGATCTCTTTTGTCTGGATATTTAGGAGCTGCTGCTGTTAAGTAGTGATCTGTTACTATCTGAAAGTTATAGCTGACATTACTGCAGGCATTACAACCTACTTGGTATACCATATTGCATAGTGTCATATGTGATATGGTGATTTTTCTTATGCGGCATTGTTGCTCTGTGACATAGCTGTGAAGGCCTTAAGGTCAGTGCTAAACCAATGTTGTTCTCTTGGTTCATCTAGCTTATTTTTCTAGGGCTTTATTGTTTCTGCTGTTTCAACTTTTAACTTGCTCTTTACTGGTTTCTCCTGTGTTATAGGATGTTTTTGTGTTTTTCTTTCTTCCATTACTTAGGAAACAAAAGAGTTATTCTTCCTCAGCCTAATTATGAGCTTGAGTTCTCCACTTTCACCATGTCCATATTACTGTCTATATTAATTTTAACTGAATCCAATCATGACTGTCATGCATGTGAATGACAATCGACTCTCTCTTTTTTAATTTAAAACAATTACATTAGTAATTGCTGAATACATATTCAGGCTTGGTGAAGAAATTAGCTCCCTGGAGCTGGTGCCCATCTTCACGCTTCATCAGATTAATGAAGATCAGCAGAGAGACAAAAAAGAAATGAATGGCAGCTGCAGATTTCCCAAGGGTTTCATGCTGGTGTTTGCCAGCACACAGTGGGTAGCGTTGAAATCATATCTAAATGGCATAGAAAAAAAAAAGTAATTCTCAAAGTTAACAGACAAAATGGTTGCATCAGATTCACATTGACTGTATCAGGCCAGTCGTATATTAGACAAAAAGTAGAAAAGAACTGAGTTAAATTAGATACAGTTCTTCAAGTCTTTAGAGCCGGTGCTGAATCTTGATTTTTTTTGAAAACGTAACACTCTTCATATCTAACCTGAGCAATTAAGCTTTTTATAACTGTAATGATTTTGTAGTTATTGTAGTATTAAAGTCTTGTCTGGATTTCTTTGTCTAAGTCTTACCTACTACTACATCAAATGTGATAACAATAAAACAAAAACAGACTATTGTGGAGGAAGATATATCTGGGTGTGTCCATGCATTTTCCTAAGTGGTCATTTGAAGTCTCTAAATGGACTGTAGCCACTATTATAACAGATTTGCATGGTTTTCAAAAGATTTTAACTCCTGAATTCCCTCAACATACAGTCATACAGCAAACTAAAAGTCCAAAAAGTCGCAAAAGCAGGTCTTCTAAATCTTCACACAGGGGAGCAAAGCATCTCTCCATCCTCCATTACTTTGGTATTTCCCAGCTAAACAACTTATAAACAAACCGTAGCTGTACATTAAAGTTTCCATTAATTGGTCATGGATAAAATCCTTTACTTCTAAAGGCTCCCACATACTCAGGCGTACTGTGCAAATACTGTGAGCCACACAGACTATGAGCGGACCGCGTTGATTGTCCGTGGACATTTTGCCCTTCATCATCAAGGGTACCAATTGCCCACATTTCCTGTAACAAGTTGCGACATTTCCCACAGTTTCTGTAGTGGGATGAAGCGGGGGAATGGTTTGATGAGCTAGTTAAGCACCTATAGCCATTTCTTCTCCAAAAAGCACCCACTGCACACCTGTCACTGCGTCACAGAGAGGGGCGGCTCAGTGTATCAAGCTCGATGTCACATATAACACAGTTTGATGTGAAGACTTCTTCCTGGTGGGCAGTATGCATTCGCAGTCATAGAAATGGAGGTCTGTGCATACCTGTCTCCACAGAGTCCACATCCACAGACTCCATGTCCGGGCACGCATGTGGGAGCCTTAAGTTTTCATTCACCGAGTTGTCAAACAATGAGATCCCAGTTCTGTCCGGTCCTCCTCTGAAAATCTGCTTTCACTTCTCATCAGGGGTTTAGCTACTTTTAAAGGAGCTATAAGTAAGATATTTACTGTAAAATTTACCTAAATCATTGTCATTTGTCACCAGGAATGACATTCCCTATAAACGATCGGTCCTCAGCATCAACAATATCTTAGTCCCGTTTTTTTTCTCCTTTTAACCTAGAGGTACAGTGCAGAACTACTTCGGTTCAGAGAGTAGCCCGTGTTTACTTCCTGGTTCCTGAGCCAATCATATGAAAGTTCCCAGGATTCCGAAAGCAAAGTCCAGCATTTGGTATTTTATTTTGGGAAAAGAGACGCAGCCTGGAAACATGTAACCTGACCCTCACCAGATGGATTTCATTCCACAGAGCTCCACACATCCATCTGGGATTGCTCTGTTAGGAGACGTATTTCAGAAGGAGCGGCCTTATCAAAAATCCTTGGATATGAATGGATAAGCCTCTTGTCCGTCATCTTAACTGACAACCAACATTACTAACAAAAAGCCTGCAAAGCCGTTCTCTGGTGTTCTTTTAAAGAATTCATATTTGGTGGATTGGACAACACTGATGAAATAGCAGCATCAATGATACTGCAGATTTCTCTAATGAAAACTGGGGACTTCTCTGACTTTGCTGGCGCAGAGTCTCTGTCATGTGCTTGTTTTGCCCAATCTGGCGGGGCGGGGAAGGCGCTTTCGTCTCAGCGGCAGGACCGGGTAAATACCTCTTGCTGTGTTAAACCTTTCTGCTTCATCATGATGCACTGAAATCGGGGACATCTGATCACCCTTGCTTCCTCGCTGCGAGCCGCCATTGTTGTCTGCATCCAACAGTCACTTCTCTGATTAGTCACATCTGTGAAAATCCCGCCCGGCGATCCTGATTGGGTCGTCCATTTTATGTGGTATTGAAATCCCTCCCAATGGAAGCGATTCCAGATGTGTGGAGCGGTGTGGAGCGGTGTGGAGCGGTGTGGAGCGGTGTGGAGCTCTGCGGAACAAAATCCATCTGGCGAGAGTCAGGTTAGCAAACATGGATGCCAGTAAGAGATTTGGACCAGAAATAGAACAGAATACAACATTATAAACCTGTCCTGTAAAAATTCAGTGGGGTTTCACAGCCGCTCTGTGAAATGCGTTGTATATGTGTTTTAACCACTAGGTGTCGTTATTACTTATTCCTTTAACTAAATGTTTTTCCATGATTTATTTGGGAAAACACATAGCTTGCGCAATTGGTTGAAATAGGTGGCCATTTTAGCTCTATGTTGTTTTGAATCTTTTTTTTTTTTTTGGCACCTTTGTGAAAGCAAACCTCTGGACACTTAAAGGCACAAACTAAACTAACTATTTTTCAAATAGAAAATTGTACTAGGCTATTTTTTAATGAATTGACCAAAGAGGGTGGGCCTAATTCCCTGTAGAGAGTTTAACATTCATAATTTGCTTTTACCCACTACCCTTTTCCCCCAGTTTGCACCCAGCAACATTATCAACAATACAACCCTTTGCTCACTTTGGTAAATTAAATGAAAAATTTTCCTTTCCATCATACTAATACAGCTTGCTCAGCTTTATCTGAAAATAAAACATCCAAAATGCCTCTGTTGTAATTAAAATATTTTAGCACTAGTGCTGATAATATGCATAAAGCTGAGTCATAGCAGTGTTAAATGTTTTTTCATCTGTTGTTAAGGGGCTACAAGCACTGCGCAGTACTGAAGGTGTAAATTCAGGGCTACTTGTGTTGAGACAATGAATACATGGTGGGAAAAAAAATACATCGCCTCATTGAGATTCATCTCATCGGAGCTCTTGTTTCTGCTGCTGTTACAGTCACCCCTGGGAGGTTTCTTACAGTAGCAGCAGCTGCAGAGAGGCAGCAGCAGTCGAAGATTCAGCAGCTCGAGGGTGGACAGAGTAAAAGTGAAGCAGTAACACCTTTTAGCTGTAGTGTGAAATGAGAAATCTAATATTTGAGTCTGTGTAACACCCCTCACATTCTCTTCTGTTTAGGGCTACTTAAATCTAACCTGACAACTGCCAGCTGCATGTATCACTCCGCCTAGCTCCACTCACATACATCTGGGACACCGCCATAGGCATTGCCTTTACTGAAGGCTGGGGCTTATCAAAAATCCTTGCATATGATTGGATAAGCCACTTGTCTGTCATCTTTATCGACGTGCTATTTCAACCAGTCACACAGAAGCTAACCCGTGACGCTGATGAGACCGACGCCGGAAAAAAAAAACTTTTTTTTTTTTTTTTTATGTGTTTGCGGCTCTAGTGCAGGGTTTCCCGCAGCGCTATCTTAGCGAGGCGGCCGCGGAAAACGTGTCGTCCACCCCCCCCTCCCCCCCCCCCCCGCTCCGCGAGCCGGTCCGCGGAGAAAAAGTCATCCACCCCCCCCCCCCCCCCCCCCCCGCGAGTCGGTCCGCCTCGCATAAGCAAATTCCTGCGGGAAACACGACAGTGAGCTGACAGGAAGAGGGGGGAAGACAGGCGGCAAAGCGCCGCGGGTCGGAGTCGATCCCGGGCCGACCGCGTTGAGGACTAATAGGCCTCCCAATATGGTTAGCGCTAACCGCTAACAGCTCCGGGGCGCGTTGCGCGTCCGCGCCCCGGAAAACAAAACTTGCCAAATCCGGTCGGGAGAAGGGCGAAAACATGGTTTCCACCAACAAAAGCCTTCAGAGCCGTTCTCTGATGTTCTTTTGATGAAACAATATTAGGTAGATTGGACAACACGGAAGAAATAGCAGCATCAATGCTAAGGCTTGCTTCCTTGATGCGAGCCGCCATTGTTGTTGGAATCTCACGGTGGCTTCTCCACTACGTCACATCCATGAAACACCCGCCCTGCGTCCTGATTGGCAAGACCAAAAATTTGGTTGGGGAAATCACTTTCAATGAGCCGTGTCCC
Organism: Fundulus heteroclitus; assembly: GCF_011125445.2. NCBI lineage: Eukaryota > Metazoa > Chordata > Actinopteri > Cyprinodontiformes > Fundulidae > Fundulus > Fundulus heteroclitus. The sequence continues at coordinate 738,851 of NW_023397230.1, read as the reverse complement.
AGATGTATGTGAGTGGAGCTAGGCGGAGCGATACATGCAGCTGGCTGTTGTCAGGTTAACTTAAATCAGGATTGGGAAATGTAAGCCTACCAGTGAAGTTCATTATATTCTAACTATTAGGGTGGCAACATACAAAACAGATATGATAAAATATTGGTGTCTTTAAGACAAACCCAACCCTGCAAGAGGGTAATACCACCTCGTTCACCTCATCTTGTCATGGCACTACATGCATGCATCATCGTCAGAGCAAATGGACAGTTTGTATGCTTTTAGTGTTCCTTATGCTTAGAGAAATTCACACATCCATACAATTTGCTGAGTCTGTGCAATCATTTAGGATGTTTTGCGTGTGTTATCTGCTTCATGTCTATGCAGCAAATCTCTCCAATTATTTTCAGACCCAGTGCTGACCACCAAGTCCTGTTTTCACGCCTTTCGCAGATGTCCCATCTTCGACAACCACAGTAGATGCATAAGTGCTTAAAGGGGTTTAGAAAGAAAATTCCTGTCAGAGAAGTTGAGATCTTCGAAAGATTAAGGCCCTCCTTGAAACATTAAGAGCAGCATCTTGCTCTGGAAAGCCATTTCTAAACCAATAAGTAATGTGGATGTTTTTATGTGCCGTTCCAGATTATAAAAGACGATTAAATGATTGAACTTCCTGTGTCAAAATCACCCCAGCTTTCGCTAAATGGCTTTTATTCCGTGCAAGCTATGGGGTGCAAGCACACAAATTTAAGATTTGGAGGATTTGACTTAAATTTGCAGATTTCTGGATGTATTTCCTCCTAAACACTGCTTTACACTGCTGGTGAGTGTAGGCAAATGACATCAGTGCAGATTTTATGAATTAAACAGATGTAGAAGGTCTGGTTTGCCCCCATTCAGCTTAGGCATAAAGCATTGTGATTTCCAGTTTCTGAATAAAGAATACATATTTTTTAATGCATGTTTAAAAAATAAAGTGTAACGAAATTAAACATTGCTAATTTCAGCTAATTTATGCATTTTATTTTTAATTACATGAATTCTCCATTGTTTTATCTGTAAAGAGATAAATAACTTTATTTAAGACTGATTGGCTTTCCATACAGTTTTCCAAGAATACCTCAGCAAATTAAAAGAAATGCTGAGCCCTAAACAAACTGCTATGGTAACTGGTCATATTTTGTGACCTCATTCATTGATGTTTTATTTTTTGTGCTATGTAAAAAAAAAAAGAAAAAGCCAGTGTGTGGTCAATTTAACCAATCAAACAACCAAACCTCTCCTAGAAGGGTACTTGTTTTGGCAGAAATAGGCTGGTTCAGTTGAAAAATATGCTTAACTTTAACTGTTTTCTACTGGCTGAATAGACAAAATCCTCGTTTGTTCTCATGTTACAATTATAGTTAGACTCATCCTGCTTCTGTAGTATCCAATTATGTAGTAATTATACATCTATGTGGGAAATTACTCGTTGTTTCAACATAACCTCATGGTTATTATCAAACTAATAGGTGGTTTCAAAGAGTTATGTTATAGAAGATTTTCCTCCAGTTACGATTTTGGTTTGTTTTCCTCCTGTAGCAACCATATGTGACATGTGACGATGGGCTGAAATTCTGTTTAGAGCTTTTTGTTTATGGAAATGTCAGTGAGTCAAAGTGCTTCATTTGACATTTCCACCGGTCATCTCAGTAGTCTGACTCCACAACGTTGGTGTCAGCTTTCAGGAGAAGCCTCTATTGACACCAGGAGAAAAGGTCACAGATTTAGATTTGGGATCTTTCCTCGCTCTGTACCTGAAGACAACTTTCAACAGTGTGCCAAAGATCAATAGTCTCTCACTTATTAATATGTTTTCATGCAAACAACTCCAAATCTCTTCTTGATTCAGTTTATACTTGTTCAGTCATATTGACAGTGATTCCTAACTATAATGGTAACAAATCTGCAAATGGAGTTCCAGGGGGAAACGACTAAATAAGTCTGAGGTTGAAAATAGACTGAAGGCTTTCTTCTGACTCCATTACTACAATGAGATTACAGCAGAGACTAAATCAATATAATACAGCCTGAGCAACCTAGCAAACTGGTGTGATCCATATTAAGCTGGTTGCCATAATGTGGAAAAAGCAAAGAGTTTGCTGGACCTCTTGTATGTTTCCTGATGTTAGCAATGAATTTCGTCTCTTTAACAATCCTGAGGAAATACTCCATTACAAGCAGCGGGATTCTGTTATCAGACAAGACCAAAGCGTCCAAAATTCGGTGAAAACCCACACAGAAAACGATTTATTCGCAGATATTAACAGTACTTTTGTAGTTAGATGGGGCTCCTATCATGAGTTTGCATAAGTCCTGATGGTCATATCATGCAACAGACAAGGGAAGGGTGCAGATGTGAAACTGGATGGATGCTGCAGCCAGGGGTTTAGTAACCTGACAACAGCCAGCTGTATGTATCGCTCCGCCTAGCTCCACTCACATACATCTGGGACACCGCCATAGGCATTGCCTTTACTGAAGGCTGGGCCTTATCAAAACTCCTTGCATATGATTGGATAAGCCACTTGTCTGTCATCTTTATCGACGTGCTATTTCAACCAGTCACACCGAAGCTAACCCGTGACGCTGATGAGACCGACGCCGGAAAAAAAAAACTTTTTTTTTTTTTTTTTATGTGTTTGCGGCTGTAGTGCAGGGTTTCCCGCAGCGCTATCTTGGCGAGGCGGCCGCGGAAAACGTGTCGTCCACCCCCCCTCCGCTCCGCGAGTCGGTCCGCCTCGCATAAGCAAATCCATGCGGGAAACACTGTAGTGGCACACCTTTTATTGACAGTGAGCTGACAGGAAGAGGGGGGAAGACAGGCGGCAAAGCGCCGCGGGTCGGAGTCGATCCCGGGCTGACCGCGTTGAGGACTAATAGGCCTCCCAATATGGTTAGCGCTAACCGCTAACCGCTCCGCGCCCCGGAAAACAAAACTTGCCAAATCCGGTCGGGAGAAGGGCGAAAACATGGTTTCCACCAACAAAAGCCTTCAGAGCCGTTCTCTGATGTTCTTTTAATGAAACAATATTAGGTAGATTGGACAACACGGAGGAAATAGCAGCATCAATGCTAACGCTTGCTTCCTCGATGCGAGCCGCCATTGTTGTTGGAATCTCACGGTGGCTTCTCCACTACGTCACATCCATGAAACACCCGCCCTGCGTCCTGATTGGCCAGACCAAAAATTTGGTTGGGGAAATCATTTTCAATGAGCCGTGTCCCAGATGTATGTGAGTGGAGCTAGGCGGAGCGATACATACAGCTGGCTGTTGTCAGGTTAGGGGTTTAGAGCACCCCCGCTCATTTTTCATCTACTATGCCGTGTGCTGTGGAGTACACATCAAGTGGTCAAACTGCAGTTGCCTCATGCAAACCCAAAACTGAACCTCCGTCAGGCTCTGTCATGTTTTGACTGACTGGTGAGCAATCTGGATCTGCCTGTAGTTGCTTTTTTGTTGCCCCCATTTAGGACCTCTGGAGATCTCATGCACAATGATCCATATCGAAACCCATCATCTGTCTGCATGTTTACACATTCAAGTCCAAATTGGACCATTCCTTCTGAAGGCTTAACTTTTAATGCTATTGAATCTATGTATCTATGGTATGCTCTAGCAATCATCCCCTGATTAGCTGCCACACCTGTGAGGAACACTATACATACCTGGCTCCTCCAGTGTGCAGGCGCCATGATCCTCGAAAACCATTAGAGTGAGTAGACCTTCCATTGTTCCTTGACTGAGTTCCTGTGTGTGACTCAGATAGTTTGTGGATTTCTGCCTGTTTGCCTCGCCCCTGTCGGACTCTCTCGGTCGGTCTTCAGATTCTGGACAACGACCTGTGCAAGTACCTGACTCTGCCTAGCCCTCTCTGTTACCTCTGCCTCTTTATGTGTATTGAGAAACAAGACCCTGGACTTGATTCCAGATGGAGAGTTTTGGATTGCCCCTCTGTTACCTCCACCTGCCTCTGAATCAGTGTATAACCCCGGACTATTCCTCCTGCATTAAGCTATGTTTTGGATTCTTTTTCGGCTTACGAGGCTCCACCAAACATCCTCCTGGAGACGCTACTTAGATTTAGCACAACACTCCGGATTCAAGACAGGTTAGTGGCTCTCATTACAACTGCTCCCACTGATTGTTTTACAGCCATTAACCTGTCCTTCTCCTTCAAACCACAAGGAATAAACAGGAGAGTACTTTCTTTGAATTTCCCTGGAATATATATATATATATATATATATATATATATATATATATATATATATATATATATATATATATATATATATATATATATATATAATTTCTCACTTTTTAAGGGAACTTTAAATGTGTTAATCTTATAAAGTGTTTTTGCTGGACCTTTCAGTGCCTTTAATTTCTCCAGGCTGTGGATAATTCCTTTTAAAGCAGGGGTGTCAAACTCATTTTGATTGAGGGGCCGCATACAGCTTAATCTGATCTCAAGAGGGCCACACGAGTAAACTCATTGCAAGATTAAATAGAACTAATAAATGTGGACTTGTTGATTTTTATATTAAGTTAATTTCACTTTTACACCATATATTATGAATAACCTCAGCGTTTTTAAGAAAAGTATGTGCGATTTCAACAATACTTTTACTCAGTTAAACATTTACTTAAGTGCATTATGCATAAGAACTGATCACAGTGATTATACAATGTTGAAAAACATTTATTCACATTTTTTGGAACTTAAAAACACTGTCCTGCATGACAAAATACATCAAACAGATAAAAATTAAGAAATGATTTGAATTTTTCCACACCTGAAGCTTAATCTGCTAATTAAAACACAGCGCCCCTCGTGGACAATTCAGGAACTGCATATTTTCAATTAAACAAAGTACATGTTTTTTTCAATAATTGTTTTATCATTCTCTTCTTTTTGTCTTGTCCACTTGTGAAAGTCAAATCTGATGAGCTCTTTGTGGCATCTTATTGCCACATTGCCAGACAGGACACTGGAAATTTTTTTTTTTTTTATAATGATAATGCATTTAGCCACAGGGCCGGACTAAATTGTTCGGCGGGCCGGATCCGGCCCGCGGGCCGTATGTTTGACACCCCTGTTTTAAAGCAATGCAAGATTTTTTTTGCTGATTCTAAGGGATTTCTCAGTCACCTTGTAAAGATAGTTAAATTAAGCTTCTCATCTACTGGTGTGAATGAAAAAGAGATATCAACCTAATACAGGGCAACTGAGCAGATAATTAATCTCCAAGGTCAAAGGTAACCTATTCACAGCCAGATTAACCAGGGATTCCCTTTTAAAACACCTCATGCATATAGATTCAGCTCATGGCCCGCACACTCGTAAACACAAGGCTGATTCTCAGGTGTACCATTCATATGCAGAGTGTTTAGTAAAGTGTGCTCATTTCAGCCCATTACAGTGGAAAATGAGACACAGGCCTGAACCATCCTCCCTATAATTGGTTAAATGCAAGTTCCATATATTGCTCCCCACCTGTGTCTAATTTACCAATAAAAACATCTGCAGCACAGATGTTTTTATTTTAAATGACAGTTTCTGAGAGAAGTACAAATTAGATTTTTTTCCCCAGGTTTTGCTTTATAATAAATTATCCCATCCAGACATCTGACCAAAACTGTCTTTTTTTTTTTTTTTTTTGAAGCCCTAAAATGGAATGAAAGTAGTAGTAATAATAATAATAATAATAATAATTGTTTGCTTAGTGACCTTTTTTGTGTTTGATCCTAAAGTTCCAGAGTAAAACTGAGAAGTTCAAAGTGACCTGAAGGCCCTATTGGGAGCTTTGACTAAAAGCTGGACATGCTTTAGCCACAAAATACCTGTGCTGGCTGTTTAAACTATCTAAAAACAGTAGCAGAAGTTGAATCCAGAGTAAAGGTAGGCATGTCTAGAGTCGAGTCAAAGTCTAAAACTTTATAATTTTAAGTCTTAAACAGGTCAGTTGGCCAAATATGTTATTTAATTGGAGTAAAAATAATTTAGAGATTTTAAAATGCTTTTAAAAAGTGTTTTGTTTTCCAGAACAACTAGCAAGAGGACATGATATTAATTAATATCATTAATTAATATCATGTTAATATTAATATTAATTGAAAAAGCAAAAATCACGTAAATTTAAAAAAGGATAATCAAATTGATCAATGATTAAAAAATAACAGAAATTCTGTACATAATAAATATTTCCATATTTACCAACTGTAACAGTATAAACCTACTTTTACAATATTGCCTTAGGTTCCGCACATTGGAACCTGTGACTTTGCAGTTCCCATGATTACGTTAGCGAGCACACATATCTTGTTAAGCGAACATTGGTTCCTTTATTTGCCCCAAGTCTGTTATGCCCATGTTGCCTGTTTTAGAGACTGTGCATAGAAATGAATCCAAAGTAAACCTTTATTATGTTGTATAACAAATACAATCCTGCAGTTTTCCATTACCTTTCTAGTTGGGAAAACTCCCTCTGGTGCATATTGGATTTTTTTTAAATTATTTTTTCATTAAGTCAACACAGTCACAACTTTACATAATGTGATCAGTTTCACTCATTTCCCCATCATTAAATATACCCTAACAGACCCCCCCCCCCCCCCCCCCCCCCCCCAGCAAACCTAAAAAAATCTTATATTACATACATCTTATAGTTATTGGGTGATTCAAATAGTACTTTAATAGTAGAACTAAGCCGGTCGCAGAGTGACACAAAGGATGGTCCAACCCACCTGTGCCGAGCTAGTCCTGTTTGTAGCAGAATCTCATCAATCCTCCAAAAAGGAAATGGATTCAAAGTTGAACAACACAGAACTCCAGGTTTTGGTGGAAAGCTCAGAGAACCCCTTCAAACTGTATTACAGTTTTTGCAAATAGAGGAAGGACAATAAGTCCGTCAGTCCAGACTGGGAGGTTGGAGGGTTCTTTTCCCTCCTTTCAAAATGTATACGCCTGCATGCTATCAGGGCTATCTCTGATAGCTGCATGCTATTAGAGAAGAAATCGGAACCTTGTTTTGGATCTCTGGATGTAAAATGGTCAGATTGCTCTGGGAAACCAAACAGTGAGACCAAAGGCCTGGGATCCACGGGTCTGCCAAATGGTTTTGACATTACTTCATAAAAGCGAGACCAGAATGTGCCCAGGTTTGGACAGGACAAAAACGTGTGTGTGTGTGTGTGTGTGTGGTTAGCAGGTGAAAGGGAACACCTGTCACATGCTTCACTTGTGTTGAATCATCTTTAAAGCTAAGCTTTAGTCAAATGAATCCTATGCAGAATCCTAAACTGTATCAGTCTCACACACGCAAGGGGGAGTATTGTTGACTTTTTCTAGGGCTTTTTGCCACCACTTGTCTGAAAACCTATTGTTATATTAGTGTTTATTTCTGTTTCCCAAATGTTTCTAAATCTTTAGGACAATACTGCTGATGCTAAAGACATGATTAACTTCACTTTGAAATCTTTCCATTGGTTTTGAGAGAGAATAGCATTGTCTCAATGGGAGAAACAGGCGGCTGGTTGGGCAGGTTAGAAACATTGTGGCAAGCAAAACTATGCATTTGAAAATATCTTAAGAGATGCAAATTTAGTTTTAAGAATGTTAAATGACACAAGTTTTAGCAACGTCAAGCTATTTAAAAATGACCAGATGTCTGTCTTTCCAAAGACAATACTGGATCAAGAACTGGATTCAGGATCATATGATACTTATGAAAAGACATTAGTGAGGAGATATGAGTAGGCCATCCATCCATCCATCCATTTTCCAAACCGCTTAATCCCTCATGGGGTCGCGGGGGTTGCTGGTGCATTGGTGATTTTTTATTTTTTTTTGAACGGAGTCTTTGGCATTTAGCAAACCAGAGACCTTTGTGTCTGTTATGCCACTCTCTGTTCTGTTTGAGAACAAAGCCTGTTTTTTTTCTTGTCAGTAACTTTATTGCAGTGCAGAAATGAAACCAGTTAATCTCAGGGTTTCTTATTTATTTATTGTGCATCTCATTGAAATTCAGTCTATCATAGCCTATTGAACTGTTTTCTAGTCAGCCTGAGAAATACCTAGAAGCATTGTAGGTGCAGGTATTTGGACCCGAGGATATTATAAATATGCATACTTTTTAGCTGATGCGTCATTCTTCTTCCTCTTCATAATATTATGTGAGATGATTCAAGGACTTTTAGCTTATATTAACTTTTATTTTTTTATTCATTTCATTTACAGATCTGTTCTGCATTCACGTATACAGAAGGAAAATTGAACGTCTGACTTTCTGATCTAGGTGTATCCTGGACAGGAGCCGCATGACGCAGTAGAAACTGTGAAGCCATTACAAACGTTTCTCATTAGTTTCATATTTTATAATTAATTGCTGTCTTTCTACCATGAATCATTTGAACCCAGAAGGCCCAAATCACCAAGCAAACAATTTCCTGGTTATAATTTTTTTTCCTCCAGTATGAAATAATTTCCTCCCCTAGGATTAATCCACAAACTACTTTTAATTATTTCTTTTGTCTTTTACAACTTGTATGTATGTATGTATGTATGTATGTATGTATGTATGTATGTATGTATGTATGTATGTAATCAAAATAGAAACTCTCAAAATGTGGATTAACACGCACACACACAAAAGAAAGGTCCATAGTGAATGAGTTATTCAAGCCGAACCATCACTTTAGTCCACCCACTCACTCCTCCAGCACCCCCCAACTTGTGGGGCCTCTTCTCACTCGTGGTGAAAGGAGAAGAAGAATCTGTAGAGTTCTCACCCCTCCTCTGCCCTGGATTGATTTTATGTGGCGTTCCAAGAGAAGAGCAAGATAATGAGATCACAGCATGCATTTTTCATGGACAGGATGAAAGCGCAACAGACGCAGCTCAGAATCTACATTTCAAATAAACAGAGGCCCACGTCCTTCCCAACAGAACCTTTGGCTCTTAAAATGAACTCATCACTCAGTGTTCTACTGCTTGAAAGAAGACAAATGGCATGGTAAGGATATAAAGCGCGTAAACAGGGCATGAAAATTACTACTTTAAGCCTACTACTATCGGGAATTTGTCCAAAGTGGGAATTCAGCCTGAGAAATTGTGTTCTGCATATAAAGCATTCAGTTGACAGAAGGAAAGAGTTAAAGCTATGACCCCAAAAACCTTAAAGAAAACACAACAACAGTTTAATATGTCAACATTTACTCAGCATAATTCTTCTTTTCTAATGCTAGCATGTATATCTAGTGGCTATTACATGTAAAGTTGTTCAAACAGAAGAGCCTAACTGCTAGCTGCCATCTGCAGGGAGCCTGAAAATAGACTTGCAGCCATTTCCCCTGGCTGTGTGACAGTGAAAGAGGAGACTGAACAATACCAGTGATTACACTCTGATAAAGGCAGTAATTTCATTGCAGTAGGCCGGAGCTGATGGTTTTTTTTGTCAGGCACAGGCTCGAGTGCTTCGCAACCACCAGCTGTCTTTGTGTAAAGGCATGTTTGTGCTCAGCGAGACATGTTGGGACCAGTTATTCAGTTCTGCACCCGTTTCAGGGTAAAACGTATTGTTTTTAAAAGATTTAAGTTTTTTAAAGATTTAAAGCACTTATTATTTGGTGACGGGACAGGTCTAAAATGGACATTTTGATGATGTTTTATAAATATTTAAAGTTAGTACAGAAGAATACTAATTGAGGTCTCAATGCAATAAAGATTCAAAAAAAGATAGATTATTAGGACCTCTTCCACATATTTAACAGGGGAGCCAGTAAGTGTGAAAGACAATGTTAAGAAGGAACTAAACAATCTATCTGTTCTAAAGCGACTTGAACTCCTTGTTTGGGACCATTTGTCACATTTAATGTAGTGTGATAATGCTCCAACTGGTACCTGTGCATATTTCACGAACTGGAGGTACTTGACACCCTGGGAACAAGAACAGGTTGGCCATATTGTGAAAAGAACGGAAAGCAATCTTCCCCAGGAGGCTGATGCACTATTCGGTCCAAAGCTCCCAGATCCCAGGCTGTTTAACCATCCGCTAAGTGTTGGAACAAACTCGATCCTCTCAGGCTCAAAAACCCACACAAAGTATGCACGGTCAATGTCTCTGTAGCAGACACCACAGGACACCCACAAAGGTCATGTTTCCATGCCCAGTGAGAGCTGTGTTGGAGGCAGAAAATGGCTCACCCAATATTAATGAAGTAATTATGTTGTGGCTGAACATGCACAGATGCTGTGATTTTCATTCTTCTAGATGTAATTCATCCCAAGGAAAATTGCAGAGAAATATTTTTGGACTGAAACAAATTGCATTTGAAGAAAAGCGATAAAATCGGTATCATTTCTCTGAGGTTTATCAAGCAGCACAGCTTGATTGGCTTGAATAAGCTCTGCAGCTTCTTGTTTTGCTTTTGACCATTTATATTTTTAGGCATGTGCTCTGGATCTTCTCAAGCAGCATATCCTGACTGAGTGACAGTTGACACATTTGGCGTGCAGCGCTTCGAGGCTTCACTGTCACAGGAAAAAGCACAAATGTATTTGTAAGAGGTTTGTGCCTGTCATCTAAAGAGGTTTAACCCTGTCTGCTGAGAATAAATAAATTACTTTGCTTCAGGAAAAAAAGAGCTGAGAGACACAGACACACAACGCACGGAGTCACGAAGAAATTCTCTCCTCGTTTCTTATCCAGGGCCGTCGAGCCTCTGGTGACGAGGCTGAATGAAAATGTTGGACGTTTCATTTATCATGGCGGAGATAGTTCTTGTGCTGTGAGTACTGCTAATGTCGAACTTGTCTCTGTGTAAGAACCCTATTTTTCTTCATAGTGATTGCTCTTGCCCTCAAGCTTTTTCTCTCAGGTTGGATCATGTCTAAACAGCATGTCGAGCAGATGTTCTCTACATAATGTAGGTGCACCAGTTAGCGCTGCTTTGTTCTGTCTGAATGCGTAAAGGAGCTTCCGCTAACTGCTGTCACAACAGATTTGGGACCTGACAACAAAATTCTCTCATGTTCTGGTTTGTTTCTTTTCTCCTTCAGTTAACCGTCTGATCCATGCCTCCTTTCATGTGTCTTACACCTCTGTGATTGCTAAAAGAAATTCTTTGCGGAACAGTTTTTATTCAGACATACTGGAAGGTTTTCAGGAATGAGTGGCCTGCTTAAAGCTATAGTTGGTAATCCTGTTCAGAAACACTTTCTGTTATACTGGGTGAAACGGTCCCTCCGTCCTGACGGTAGTCAATACATTATGCATTAAGAGGTTAAAAAATTTGATCTCTGTGAGAGCTGCAGGCCTGTAAAAACTCTAACCAATCTCTGCCCTTCACACCAAGGGTAGGGATAGGTCAGAGGACTAATCCTGCACGGTGCCCCACAGGAAGTGACTATTCACATTGAAGTAATTTTTACATTACTAAGGACTGAGATGGTGCTGGCAAAGAAAGAATGCCCGGCTCTAAAATCAGCAGCTCAAACTTGATTAAAACATACCACTCAACATGGGCAATCAAAATTCTTTCTAGAGAAATTTCATAATCAGACTAACCATAGATGGAGCTATGCTGTTACAATGACATCAAGTTTTTCAGGAGTTAAGATGAAGCTTTTAAAAACACTTTATAGATTCTGATGTATTGTGGTGGTGGCATCATGCAATGCTGCTGTTTCATCATCCACAGTACTAGGGAATTGCCCAATGTGATGGAATAATGGAGAAAGAAAACTATCTCCAAGTTCTGCAACTTAGTTAGATAGTTAAAACAGGACAATAATCGCAAACACATCCAACCTTGCTTTGGAATTAATAAACAAGGACTAGCATTACAACTCTAGAACAATCATCCCAACACCCTAACCTCAATCTTCCATGCTTCATGAGATTGTTACCAGACAGAAATGCAGACACAAACTCAGAACCAGCATAGTGATAAGGATTTAATGAAGACCAAAGTAAATTTACGAGAACAATGGGAGGGTATAGCACAGAGGACTGACAAAAGCTGAGGGATGTACAGGAAGTAGTATAATGGAGGAATCAACAAATGTGAGGAGAAAACGGGGTAGCTTATGTACAGAGGGAAATGAGGAGAGAAAGCATGGAGAGCAGGTGTCAGTAATCAGGTGAGTGATGGGCGGCAGCTTGGAGCAATGAGGGCGCATAGCAGAGGAAGAAGGAGTAATTCACAGTGATAGATTTGTTCCTGTGTTTCCTCCCTGTTCTAACAACCAAAATTAACTAATAGAATCCACAAAAGTGAAGAAAACACTAAAAAGTAATAAACAAAGAGAGAACCAATCCAAAACAAACACCTGGATATTGTGACACAATCTTATTGAAAATGTGTTGCGCATGTTTACAATCTGCTTTTTACAAATTTGCTTTTTTCCCTTATTTAAATTCAAACTATACAGTTATGTTTTCTATCTTTCTGTATTTCAAGAAATAAAAGCTTGCTCACACAGTTTAGCATTAGTTACTCAAAGCAGACCTTTAAATTATCCAATTCATTGCTTGCCTTATTATCACCCACTACTCACTGTGAGTTTCTCAGCTTACTGTCTGTGAATCCCCTCACCCCCAATTTCCCTTTGGTCCTTTCACTGTCACTTTGTGAGCTAGTTTGAAAACCAGTTACCCAGCACAAATGCCAGGGCTTTAGTTTGAACACTGTTGATTGGGAAGAAGACGAAGAGCAGTGACGCAATTAGAAGCAGGGGAAGGACAAATATTTTTTTCCTTTTCTTTTACAGACAAAGCAGTATTGTTACATCTGTCTTCAGTACAAACCTTTATGTGGCTATGACAAGTTTTAGCAAGGCCACTAGTTGGAGTCTCCATAGCAATGGGAAAGCAAAGCAGAAAAGCGGGGGTGTTTTGTGAGGACCCATGTGGAGATCTCCATTGATCTGGATGAGACCGGAGCTCGAGAAGATGATTCACTCACTCAGCCGAGAAAACAAGAACACACAGAAGTGAGAACATAAGGACATCTGAGAGGGCCGAGCTTTTCATAGAGAAACTCTAAAATCACTCTTTCACACATAATTGGAGAATTTTCTTTTCAGACCAATGAACCATTTAGTAATTTGTTATCCCATTAATCTCTTGGGTCAACAGTTATCTGCTGGTAATATAGGCACAAGAGCCACAGGTGTACATGGTTGTCTCTGTTACAAAGGAAGAAAAATGTTAAGCAAATTAACACTGTGCCCTGCACATCTTTTTACAGCTGCTGTCTGCTTTATTGCAGCGTGACATTCATAAAGCAAATAGCACTAATAATATGGCAGCACCAGATTCCCCATAAAGCTGCTTGCACACTGATAGACACATGACAAGATAGATTTTGGCATGTGAGTTATCATATTAAAAATTGAGGAAATGAAGAACATATACTTAAAATATTTTTTTATGACATCAAAAAGCACACAACCTTCTCACTGACATTACACCATCCCATTTTGGGTCTGTTAAGAATACCAATATTATTTCTATTTGCTGACTGCCAGAATAATTGGTGTTGTTTTGATTATAAGTGTTTTTAACTTTCAGTCAGAGGTGTAGGTTGTTTTGCTCACACAAATCCTTTCAGATCTACCCATAGCTTTTCCTTGGGACTCCAATAAGGGTTTTCATGTCCACTCCAAAACATCTTTGGGGTCCTTAGCCTACTTTATAACTAATTTAGCTCTCTGCTCAAGTCAATGTCATTGGAATATATATATTTACTCCCAGGGTTAGGAGTTAAAGGAACTTCATGGCTTGTGTCTGGAGGTGTTGCTCCAATATTTCCACAAAATGTTCTTTTCTCATAACACCATCAACTCTGTTAAGTGCACCAGTTCATCCTTCAGCAAAACATTTTTATTTGTTGTAGCCACCACTGGGAATAAAATTGCAATGCTCCATGAGGTCACCCAAGTAGTGTGATAATTATTAGCACAATCAATCAGCAAGAAGTTTGGACTGCCTTCAGTTAGAGACATTCCAAGGATCCAGGATACCAGTGACAAGTGAATCCTCATCAGTGCTGCAAGAGTATCTAAATGGCCAATTATGGGATCAGGTACTGGTATTACTACTTCATCACTGCCACATTTGAGTGATATCTGCAGCGATGATGCATATAAGCAATGCCCTATATTTTCCTTACGAGAGTTTTGATGCATATACTATGGAATTTATTGACATGTCTTAAACTCTGTGGCAACTTGGCTCAATTGGTGATCCTACGGCAAATCTCACAGTATCAGACGAGTTGTAAGGTGATGCTGGACCTTAAATCGTGAAACACAGCATAGATTCCTGTGCAATTAAATTGCAAGGCAAAAGTACAATGGGGAGTGAAAGTGTTGCATTTGAGAGTATTTTTTACTTTTTTCAGTCAGTTCTCATTTGCCCTTGCTGTTCAACTTGAACAGCTACAGTTCAATCTGGAGACTCACAGAGACAAAAAAAAGGCAATTAGATTTATTGACATAAATAAGAAAGGTGCTTTGGTGCTTGGACCCCGGCAGAAGATGTGAAAGGTGTGAGCGTCTATGAGGTTGGATGTTCATTTTAGGATTAGGATTAGTGAAGTCTTCCTCCCGGGGTCTGAGCAATCGTGGGGGAGGCCAGAGGAGAGAAGTAGTCAGGTGAAGCCTGAGAGTGCAAAGGAAGAGGTGGGGTGGACGAGGGCCAAAGCTCAGCTGAAGAGCAGGAGAATCCGTGGAAGGAGCACTTTATAAGCAGAGTCTTGTGGGGTGATAGGATGAGGACTTGACGCGGATTAGCTGGTGCACGGACACATGACGAGGTGATCAGTGGAAACGGGTGCGCTGGGGTGAGTCTCCCAGCTTGAACTTTTGTCTAAACTTCATGTAATGTTGTCGATTTAATTCAGTTTATTTATGGAGCACCAATTTGTTCCCAAGACATGTAATCCTAAGGCACTTTACAAAGTTAAGATATGTTTGACAATCAGAAAAGTTATAACTTTGGGGCTTTAACAGTTGCTCAAAATTTAATAATTGGCGTTTTTCGGAATCAATGTCGATGGTGCAGACAAAATAGACATATGTACAGAATCTAGAGCTGTAGACTGTGCGTTAATGTAACGCAGAAGGTCTAGAGATGCTACGTTGGTGTAACTTGTAGGTCCTGAACGGGGGAGGGAGAGAGGCAGTGTGTAGTGTCTGGGACTTGTTGATAAGGCTGGTTGTGGATGGGAAGAAACTGTTCTTGTGGTCCTGATGGATCGCAGCCTCCTGCCAGAGGGAAGTGTCTGTAATAGTTTGTGACTGGGGTGCGAGGGATCAGCCACAATATGCACGCCTCAGAGTCCTGGAGGAGTACAGGTCCTGGAGAGATGGAAGATTGCAGCCAATCACCTTCTCTGCAGACCTGATGACACGCTGCAGTCTGCCCTTGTCCTTGGCGGTGGCACCAGTGTACGAGATGGTGATGGAGGAGGTGAGGATGGACTCAATGATGGAGGAGTAGAACTGCACCATCATTGTCCTTGGCAGGTTGAATTTCTTCAGCTGCCACAGGAAGTACATCCTCTGCTGCGCTTTCTTGGTGAGGGAGTTGACGTTCAGCTCCCACTTTAGGTCCTGGGAGATGATAGTTCCCAGGAAGCGGAAAGACTCCACAGTGTCGATGGTGGAGTCACAGAGGGTGATGGGGGTAGCTGGGGCTGAGTTCTTCCTGAAGTCCACAACCATCTCCACTGTTTTTGCAGTGTTGAGCTCCAGTTTGTTCTCCCTGCACCAGGTCGCCAGATTGTCAGCCTCCCACCTGTAGGCGGACTCGTCACCATCAGAGATAAGTCCGATGAGAGTGGCGTTGTTCGCAAACTTCAGGAGCTTGACAGACTGATGACTGGAGGTGCAGCTGTTAGTGTACAGGGAGAAGAGCAGAGGAGAGAGAACACAGCCCTGGGGGGAACCAGTGCTGATGAGCTGTGAGTCTGAGACATGTGTTCCCAGCTTCACGTGCTGCTTCATGTCAGACAGGGAGTTTTCATAAAGCACAAAAAGAGAAAAAAACAATTAAAAAATATTCAGGAATGAATTAGTCAACATCTCTGCTAAAAGGATTACGCTCAGACAAAAAAGATACTTTTCTTTAAAAGTGACTCACCTGCAATTTCTGAATGCCAGTCTAACCTTTGCAGAGTCACATACTTTTGTATTTCAAGAGCATGTAAAGACCTCAAAAATTGTTTTGCATTTTCATTTTCATTCTCATTCTGTCCATCTTTTTCCAACCTCTCCATTTTAAGTAGAAATATTTGTCATGGTATTTTCAATTACTCATTGCTACAGCATGTTAAAGACTTTTTGCAAGAAAACAAGTTATATTTATATTCCCTGTGGACGTTTGTGGCAGCTATAATTGCTTTGACAGGATGTATATCCAGCCGCACTATGATTCAGTGCCATGTACTGTGTAATCAACAGCGTAGGATGAAGGATTTGCATATTAGTCACATTAGTGGTTTGTGGGAGCTATAGTATTAACAACCTGGAAGGTGTATGTCTCTTTCTTATGCTACAGTAAAGACTGATAAGGATGATCTAGGGTAAATTTAGCTTGAGAATTGATATAAATGCACAGCTCTGTGGAGCTGTCATTTTGTTCATGTAAGATTACAACACAATCAGAAGCTCCATGACTGGTATTGTTGGTCTACCATGAAAGCAAAAATGTCACTCCTATTTTTTATGAAAAAAATGCATCCCATTGGTTAAAAAAAATATTTTAGAGTAATTAAGGGAAAAAATGCATTGTGCTATAAGTGGTACTCTGGCAGAGAGGTTCAAGCTGTTCTCCTTGGGGCACATTTAAAATTTCAGTAAATTACATTCTGCACCTGAATGTTAGAGCTATTGCTCTGTTTTTTAAAGATTTATAAATGCTCTTCATCTTAATGTGTGTTTGTTGCAATCCAAGTTCATCTAGCCTGCATAACAGTGACGTTGCGAGCCCTTGCGGTACTCCCAGATTATGTCTGTTTGGCTAAATACCAGCGTTTGGACATGTCAAAATGGGTTCTAGCTCAGATACATCAGGTTCAAAGCACATGTGGCTCACTGCTGCAGAAATAAGTGATGTCTCACCAACAACACAATAATAATATCACCGAACCTCACTCCATGCTTACTCACCATGGGACATGTGATGATTACTTGATCTGATAATTACTTCACTATTTGAGGGAATTTAGAGCGCACGGCCATGTAATTCAGATGTTGAGATTTTTTTCATACACATAAACATTGAAAAAATCAAGATGGGGAAGTTGCAGAAAAATATTATACCTGATCATGATGCAGCTGAACGCTGTAAATGTCCAACCCAAAGATTTGAGTATACATAATATGAGCACTACAAAAGTGGCATGCATGTGTCAAAAACATGCTTGGACTTATCCATAAATTTAATCTTATTTATCATGTTTTTTGTAATCCCAGCATATATGGCAGGATAAATAGTGTGACAACAGGTCAATAAAAAAATCAAATCTATGCTAACTGATAGCTGTTCAGACTGGGGAACTCAATGACTTGCTAAACTGTGGGATCTTTCAGATCAGGACTACGTGTGTTTTGGGCTTTTCGCTACAGGCATTTTTTCAGAAGTCATATTGCTTTTTAAATCCCCTTTTAATTGATTTGAGAGGATATTAAAGCAACCTTTTTTTTCATCTAAAAATTGGGGGTGGGGATTTAAGCCACAACCTTCTGACTCTACCCACTGAGCTACAGTCACCAAATCTCAGTGTGCCGTGAACTGCATTAGGAGAAATCATTGTCCCTGAAAAACTACAGTCCAATAATTTACCAATATTCTATTCTTCTTATCAAGGCATTTCCACGGTTCATTCGGCTTGTCAGAAACTTGATTCGGTCATCACTCATCTCACAAGTAGGAGTTCCAATCACGATAAAGTGCAACAGTTTATGTGCAGAAAAATCTGGATAAAGTAATAAAGTTCTGGACCATAATTTTTTTCTACTTGGGGGGGAAACGAGTCAGCCATTGTGGCCAAACATTGAGATCGTTCTTTGGAAAGTGAAGTGAGTAAATCACTAGATTTTATTTCCAGATTCACATGCATGATTTTGCTTCTCATTAATTTAAAGAGATTTGTGAACTTTTCATGATCGATTCAGGTTTAACTGTACTTAGTATGCTTTGCACATGTAATGCAGCATTCCTTCCTTGTGTCTTATCACAAAAAATAATTGCCATTCTTTTTCATTCACATTTCTGTTTGGATGGAATCTGTAAGATGCGAAAAAAGACACTGGCATTGACCAATCAGGAAAAACAGCATATAGGTATTATTATTGAACTTGTGTGTTCCTAAATTACAAATTTAACACTGAGGGTTTAAGATTTGACAGTGAGGCTGTTATCTTGTTTGGACAATGTCGTCAGGTTGTTAAACAAAGTAACACTGAAACAACACATGTACAGCACAGATAAATGGCAATGCAGTTTTAATTTATTTTAATTGATTTATTTTCTTTACTGCTATATGTGAAAGCATGTGTCTGGGTGGGTCTTCCACTGGGTTAGAAGGCCTCCTCTTGGCATTAACTCTATAAAAACATGAAGTTTAACTGTTTAACAATTCAATATATGAGACTTTTTTTTAACTGCAATATCATAAAGCAGACTGTTTAAAAGGGACAAAGATATGAAAGTTAATTGTTTTTCTGTAAATACTTACCTCTGCTACTTTCTATCTTCCAGCAGACCCATATAGCCGCGATACCAGTATGACAAGCTTATAATGTAATCTAAAGAGTTCTGACTTAGAAGATTTTGAAGATGCTTAGTTACACATAATAGACTCACCGTGGGATCCCAGGGGACTTTGTGGGCTTTTGTGCTGTTGGGAATGGCCGGTCAGTGGCCACAAAGCAACTAGAACAAGGCCGTGTCCAAAACATTTAACAGCTAACTTTAATAATACATCTAAATACAGTTATTTACTTTTATCAACCAACTGAAAAAAAAACACATAGTTTCATCCCAGTTTGTAGGATTGTCAGGAAAACTATCAAAGGAACGTTACTTTAACACTTTTGTTTCTACGTTATTACATTTCACCTGTTTATGCTGTTTATTTCAGAAATGCTGTTTGTATTTTGGCTTCCTGAATTAACCTTTGATTTTTCTCAGCCTCACAGTGCTTCTTCCTCTTGTAATGGTTTGCTAAAGCTGTGCATAACAAACCGTTGTGTAATTTTACTGATTTTTGTTGTTCATTTCCTGGTGTTTTTTGCCCCTCTTGACCTCCTGTGGTTATGGATCACTGTATTTGTACCTTGTCAATAGCCTGAAACAACCTTTCTCATTGATCTAAATCTCAATAGCTTAGTTGCTTAAATCCTGTTTTGACCATCTTCAGATATGTTTGTTTTCTTGGATTTCCCTCCCTGCTCTTTATATTTTTATGGATCGTGCTAATGGAGCGATGTTTAGCATTTATTAATGCTGGCTCGTAGGTGTTCTGGCTCTCACTGTTAACAGTTTGGTTACATACTCTCTTTGTATGTCTGTTGGCCAGCTAACGACGTCCCATCACACACACACACACACACACACACACACACACACACACACACACACACACACACACACACACTTGCTTTTTTTCTACCAGAGCATCCCCAATCACCCCAGAGCCTCAAGCAGCACTCCACATCCCCTTGCACTGAAATGGGCCAGTTGCCATAGCAACCCCATACAGCAGCATATTATTCCTCTTTCAGACATCAAACAAGGATAAATTAGCAATGATGTCACTGCGTCAAAAAGCCTAGATCTTCATCATGATGGCATCAAAAGCAGTTAGTTGCAGCTGCGTGCTTGCTTGCATCTTTTTTTTTTTTTTTTTTTTTTAAGAAGTGAAGATTTGTTCTTTTTCTGTTCAGCTCAGGATGGGAGATAAAAGCAGACCTGGGGTGTTTGAGTCACCGCTCCACGCTGTGTAGGAGGACCGGATGGTTGCAGGACAGGGATTAAGAGTGGAATTTAATTCACAGCTTCCAACATGGATAAAATGAAAGCAAACAAACAAAAAACACACACACACACACACACATATATACATATATATATATATATATATATATATATATATATATATATATATATATATATATATATATATATATATACTGGCAATATTAGGGACAGTGGAAAGCCTCTCATAGCAAAAGTGTGGCATGTGAAATATAGACCATTTTCTGCCTTTTCTGCTTCCGATATGTAAATTGAAGAAATAACCCACCACCTACTTTGGCAAACCTGATAAAAGTCTTCTTTATCTCTCCTTTTCCACCTTATAAAAACCAGATCAAACAGCATTGACTTTACAGAGGCTTCTTCCAACCTGTACTGAGTGCTGCCTTTAGACATATTTCACTTTTTTAGATGCACATTGCCTGATCTGCTGACATTTCATCCGATGTTTTTTTTTTTTTTGTTCTGCTGCAGGAAAATTGAGTTCAACAACAATAATAGCAAACATAAATAACAGCAGATGTGTGGGGGTGGGGTATGGTTGGTGTATTATACATCAGCTGACTTTCTCCTCTGTTTTTGCTTATATAATCAAATGCCTTTCACAAAACACTGGCTGTATGGGAGTC
The DNA here is from genome assembly GCF_011125445.2 of Fundulus heteroclitus. Classification (NCBI taxonomy): domain Eukaryota; kingdom Metazoa; phylum Chordata; class Actinopteri; order Cyprinodontiformes; family Fundulidae; genus Fundulus; species Fundulus heteroclitus. The sequence continues at coordinate 718,139 of NW_023397230.1, read as the reverse complement.
TTGAAGGAAAGGTTGATATACTGTAGGTCTTCCTTATGTGGACAAGGAGAGAAAGCAAAACTTTCTGAGCTGATTGTGTTAAACAACACCTAGTGCCCGTCCACCAAAGTTTGTTTTTTTTTTAGCAAAAAATACAGCCATAATTCAGCTTGCAGGCAACTCTACAGTTAAACAGGGACAGAGTAAAACCCAAGTTTGAGAGTTTAAAAAAAACATTTACATGTTTTTTTTTTTTGTAATGACAGAACACAACAAGGTTTTAGGCTACTTTGTATGCCTTCCAAAGAACCAGACGGCCAATGCTGTTGATATGCAGTATAATCATTGTAATGTTCAGATCCCAAGAATCCTCTAATTGTTACAGTCCTCTAAGTGTGATGTTCCCTCCAAGCTGTGTGTGTGGGGAAAACAAGTCGTTGTCCAGCTGTGTTGGTCACAGTTCCAGCTGTTTTAAGCTTTCTACTTACTGCTATGACTGAGGTTAGGTGAGTACTTAGTCTCATGTAGCCATTTGACAAAAAAAAAAAATCCATCCATTTTCCGACATGCTTATCCCCTTTGGGATCGCGAGGGGAGCTGGTGCCTATCTCCAGCTGTCAATGGGCGGGAGGTGGGGTACACCCGGACAGGTACACCTTCTGGACAACAACTCTGATGTCTGAATCACGTTCTCTTGTTTTAAAAAGGGTCCTCAGAAGATAAGATCACATTAAACCAAATACATTACATTACAAAATTTAGTTGCTTGATGTTAGCCAGTAGCTGCAGTGAATGGCGTAGGTCTCTATATCCAGCGGGGAAAAATTAAACTCCTCAAATGTAATTGGAAGGTTGATAGATTTGAGTTAAATTGTAATGACTTGCATATGTGACATATATAACCCCCCATCCCAAATCCCTTGGTAAAGTTATGTTACAGGATTTATTGCGCCACTCTGAGTGAATATATTACATTTATTTTCTTTAGCATGATGATTATGGCTTCTACTGATACAAAAAATAAGTTTTTCAGAAATGTAGAATATGAGACAAATTATAAACCATTATTACAACAGTCGTGTGGGCTTACTAAAAAAGAACATCCATGTGGTGTGCAGTCCATGCACTCAATTCTTAGACGTGGCTCGACTTACATGAATCAATGCGATGTGGCATCGAGGGGCTCAGCTCTGGTCAAATGCATTGTGGGGTCTGGTGTCGCTCTTCTTCCTTTAGACAATGCTTCATAATTTCTTTTTTTTAATAATTTAGTTAGGACTTTGGTTTTGTCCCATCGTGCACAGTGATTACCATGGTCATTAATAATAATCATCTTTAGTTGCAACTTCTGCATTCCAATGAAATTTGTCTTCCGCATTTAAGCCATCCCTTAGGGAGCAGTGGGCTGCCACTGTGCGGTGTCCAGGGAGCATTCTGTAGCTGAGGGTCTTGCTCTGGGGCCGATAGTGGCAGTCTGAGGGCATTTTGAACTGGGGAACTTGCAGCCTTCCCAGGACTCATGCACCCTGCTCCTCTAACCACTAGGCCATCACTCCATTAAAAAAACCTCAGGCATTAATACTTTTGGCAGTGTGGGCAGGTGGCAAGTCCTGTTTGTAAATATAAGAATAGGCTGGGTATCATCTAGGATGAGCCATTCGATACGATTTTTGATACATAGCTCACGATAACAATCGATTCTCGATATCGCTGACCTTGATTACATTTGACTCCAATATCGATATTTATTACTTTCAAATGCTCAAAGTCATGAATTAACAAAACCAGCCAAATATTATATTTATGTTCAAATTCATTGAACACTGACTATATTAACCGGAAAACAAAGTGCATTTGGTTCAATGCACTAACGTATCACAGAAAACAAAAACGTGCCCAAACGTCTGATTTTAGGGATGAAGGCGCTTCTAAATCCTGTTGGCCATTCCGCAAATTCATCTCACTTGCACTTCTGCGCTGTGAACAGTTATGACGCGCTGTAATAGCGCCCCTATGGTGTTGGGAGGTTATATCAATATTGAAAGCCAGCATATCGATTTTAAATAATTAAAAAAAAAATCTAATTAATATTTGTATTGATTTTTATGCACAGCTCTAGAAATTAGGGTCTAAAATAAGCTGTCAGCATAAGAAAGCTTGTTAATGCTCAAACCTATCTTGTAGAAAGATGTGGTGCCTTTGGTCTTTGATAAAACGTAAGTCATGGCTCTCCAACTCTTATGATGTTGGAAACTTCTCTCTAGACCTCAACCAGCTTGGATTCTGTGCCTCTTAGTCTGCCTCCCACCAAATGGAATGTAAACTTTACTTAACCTGAAAAGAGACTGAGCAACAGTGCTCTCCTTATCCCAGGGACAGCTTTCAACATCATCCCAAGGCTGCAGTTATTCTTACTGCATCTGCACCTTTTTTTTTTTACCACACTTTTTCTTCCACTCAACTTTCCATTAAATGCACGAACACATACAGGGTTGCAGGAACTGTCTAATCGACAACTGCCACGTCAATTATAAATAAAAAAACTATTTTTAAATTTGTTTTAGATAATATTCTAATTTTCTGACAAATTAGATCAAAGCTGAATTAAAAGCTGAAGCCACATTAAACTGGGTTTTCATTACTTTCATTCATATTCATGAAAGCTAACAGAAGCTTGACTATAACACATTTTCACAACGTATGAGTTTCATAAATAAACTTTTCAATTACGTTTGAGTTTATTGAGATGCGCCCGGTGGTGTTGTGATCAGATGTATCTGTATAATATGATTAAACTTGACTTTGCAAAGTGCCTCGAGATGACATGTTTCATGAATTGGCGCTATATAAATAACATTGAATTGAATTGATGTCCAGCAACCCTTTGACAGGGTAGACGCTCTCCTGCAGCATACTTTAAATCTTCCGTTTTGGGCGTCAATAAAACGATCATTACGTCTTTCGTTCGGACCGAGGATCTTCGTGATCCCAACCCCCAGGACCCGAGGACCTGGTCGTTTACCTGCGCATTGTTGCACCCATACGGTCCTTCTGGTGTTTGGATCTGTGAAAATAGATCACTAAACCCGATTGAGTCATACCTTCATCTCTCAGCATTACTCTGTGCCTTGCGCGCATGTGGGAGAGTGGCTGTTTGCGTGTGTATCTGTGGATGAAGGGGAGAGAGAGAGAGAGGCTGTGAGGAGAAGACGGGGGGACTTAGTTGAAATGCGCAGCGCATTCTTGCTTGGAGGACGAAACGATCAGGGGGTGCAGAGGCATTGGCTCGAAATAATCACCGAGACAGAAGATCTGCTTCTGCTTTTTCTAAAAAAAAAAAAAAATCTCTGCTGCAAAAAACAAGCCAAAAACATTGGTCCACTGTTAGTCTGCGACAAATATATATATTTTTTATTCCCCTTATTTTCCTCAAGTTGTGTCGCCTGGAAGCGCCGAGGAGGACTCCTATTCCGTCACAGCCCGGAGAGGGTGAATTCGTCTCCAGCACGCACAGGAGCTGCACTGGGAGCATGTGGAGTACATGGTGAGATATATTCGAAAAGGAGGAACCAGAACTGCATTGTATAGGGGTGAAAACAGCGGCTCTGCGGAGTAGGAGGTGGTGCAAGTGGGGACCGACGGAAACGAGTCTGCTGGGATCGTGCGGCGTGTGTCGCTCATGCAAGTAGGTTTTCCCGTCAGTGGCTGGATGGTGAGCGCAGTTTGCGCGGTGATCTTTGTACATGGGATCATAGAAGGCAATTAGAGAGATGCGAAGAAAGTGCAATTGCCTGATTAGAACGAGGACTGCAAGGTTTCTTTTTGCATCAATGGTGTATCTTTAAAGACAAATGTCTGCAAATGCCACACTTCCTTTCCGTGCATGCGTTATTACAGGTGCATTTACAACATACCTGCAGGATTCCCCTTTAAAAAATTACATGTTTGAATATTTAAGGTATGCATCTCAGGCCTTTGCACCACAGATGCTGTATGTGACCTTGCGACTGCATCCTGCTTTCACTGAATGCCAGTGACAACCTTTTCTGTATCTATAGACATTCTGTTATCTATAGACAACATAGGTGGTTATACATGAACTATCCTCCCTCTCTGCTGCTTCCTTCTGTCTGCTTTCTTTCAGCGCCTCAACGCCTCTTACTGTGTACTTAAAAAAAGAAAAACAGTGTGGGTGTATTCAGTTTGTTGGTAATACCCCACATCCGTCTGGTTTGATTACACAGTTTGAAAAAAAATGTGCCATTGCTGAGCTATTTGTTTACATTACTGCGTGCTCAGCTGCAGCCTCATTCATAAAGGGTGATGAATGAGCTGCACGTCCACCCTGCATCCTTGTGCCAAACAGGTGTTACAAGTTCACGATATGTCCAAAGTGGCAGAGAATAACCTGAGAAAATGTTGAATGGATAACCTGTTTATACCAAAGGAAAACACAGTGTTTGCAGTTCCCTTTGTTTAAATATGCTGTCCACATCTGGCTCCAGAAACCGCAGAATCCTGTTTGGAACCGCTCAAATTGTGGTAGACAAACACATCCAAATGCATGATTTGGACACTGATGCTAAACCTTTGGAGAATAAGGACACAGCCGCGAATGAAAAAGGGTTTTCTTTCAGTTCCTCATAGATCTCACTGTTGCTGACATTTAAATGATCCAATTAGCCTCACGTTGGCCGGCGCTGCACAGAGCAAAGACAGAGGCAGAAAATAAAGGAGGGGCGGACATAGGGCCCAGTCTTATTGCCCAATCACTATGTACACAGACTAAGGGTCTCTGACGATAAAGAAGATCTGGATGCTGATGCAAAGAGCTGCAAGACTTAAAGCATGAGCCTCTTTAGGGGGAATTGTTGCCTCGGGCTTGACAGGATAACTTTCATGTTGCAAGACTGAAAGCAAATAGGGAACTTCTCAGTGTTCCTTGCAGACAATTTCCCAGAAATTAATTAGAAAAACACCAAAGTAAAGTCCAAAGCAAACACACAGAAGTCTCTTGTTTTAACATTTTCATGGGGCGCTCAGTCTTGCGACTTAAAATAAAATATCCGTCTTTTTATCCAGGAGGAGGATTTCTTTGATCTGAACTATTCCACTGTAATTCTGTTTCAGTGTTCTGGACCATTTGGATGAAAGGCCAACCTTAGCCTCAACCTTGACAAAGTAAAACATCATGTTTCACTGTGAGGATTTGTTCAGTGTGATGTTTATTCGTTCTCTGGCCCACATTGTCTTAGGCTTTTAGGCCTAGCAGATATATTTTGATCACTTTCGGTTAGAGAACCTTCAGCTAGATAAAAATAAATAGCAACTTAATAAATATTTAGATAACTGCAGATGTTTTCCTTAAAAAAAATTTTTTATTATGTATGGGGGATGTCGGCATAAGTCGGTGACAACCAGCGCAGCAACAGTGCAAAATGTAACATTTTCACGTTTGAGGCTGGTTCACACAGGCAGATTTTAAAATAGTGGGCCGATTTTCAAAGCCTGAGAGACACCACACAAAACGATCAAAAAAATAAAATAAAAATAGCAGATTACACAGGTTTGCTAGTACAGTGTGTGGTGTCCGGTCAGACGGCGAGCACAGCATGCCACACACAAATCGATTTCACCCGGGGTCATGCGGATGTCTGATGGGAAATCTTGCAAAACCTCACAATATCAAAAAGAAAATAGGCGTGGACCAACGGGAGATAGAATATTGGCGGTAGTTAGTAGACTGATATCAAAAGAAAAGATGCTGGTTAAAAGAGTGGAGATAGCATTGGGGGGCTCTAAGTTTGCGGCACTACGAAATGGAGCTGAGCTGTTTTTAGCTACACGTCACATTCAACAGGCTTCCTGCTCATTTGTCGACTATCGGATCAGACACCAAATAGTGACAAAACTATGTTTCCTCTTGTGGACTAACATGTCTATTACACGTTTTTCAGCACGACTGGGTTGGAGCGTTGCACGGCGAGCAATCTGTAGTTAATGGTTTTGCTCAGGGACACACCGAGTTTCCAACCGTTGACTTTCTTGGCCTCTCCAAGACGCAAACACCCAGCTCCCAAACCATTAGGTCACCACTCCCACATGTTTGCAAGGTCATGGCTTGTGGAAAATTGCAGATAGGATTCTTATTGGCTTTGTCTTACCGTCTCATTTCCACCTTTCTTTAAAGGTCAGATCTGAGCAACGCTAATAGTTGTCCTGCCGATAGATTCTACCACCTGAGCAGTGGGTCTATGCAACTCCTCCAGAATCACCATCTTGATTTTCAGGCGATGAAACAATGCTCTCTGAGATGTGTGAAGCTTAAGACACTGTTTTATAACCTTTCTTCCTGACCTATCTGCTACATGTTCTCTAATGTTCTCCAATCAAAGTGGAGGAGCTGTTTTTATATTAACATTAAACTACGGTTAAACCTGTTTACTAATTAGGGGACTTCTGAAAGCAGTTGATTACACTTGACTTAAAGTTGGGGATTTTAGATTAAAAGGGGCTGAAAACATGTGTATGCCAAACTTTGAGATTTTATTTAGGCAAAACAAATTTAAAACCATGAATCATTGCTTCCCACTTCAAAATAAACACCATATTTTGGTCTATTACATGAAGGTACAAATTTTTTTATTTTTGTTGTGGTGGTAATGTGGCAAAATAAAATAAATTACAAAGGGTATGAAAGCATTGCTCTGATATTTAGGTCAGCGTTAAGTGGCTTACTAAATAGAGGAAGCACCTTTTATAATGATATTGTTGAAACAGATTCAACAAAATGTAGGTGCAAGTAATTTGGCCTCAAAGGTGTAAACATCGGTGGCCTTTTCTATGTCATCTCACGCTTGCCGGTTTTTATTATCAGATAATCATTAACAGGTTGCTTCAGACAATGAGAGACCCTCTGTTTGATTGTTCATTATAATCTGCCTTCTGATGTTTACCGCACACATGTTTCACTGTTCTGCAGAAAATTTGATCCTTATGCTAACCCATTTAGTTGGGGGATGCCATGTTTTTTTTCTATTTCTTGAAGAAAACTTTAACTTGTGTGGGCACAAGCATAACAGAGACAGAGAGGAATACTAGTTTTGGCAACTAAAGTGCATGAGCAAAGCCAGACGGAAAGAGATGAAAGATATCTAGGGAAAATTACGCCGATAACCTGAAGGACTGTAAGGAGAGATGGGAGATGGTGGATTTGAGACTGTGCTCCAAGTATTATGGTGCATCCATGCAAGAGACAAGCATGTTTTACTGTTCAGTGTGTCATGCGGAAAATCAGAGGTGTCCATGGATAAAGACATTCTGGGAAGCAGCTTTGAGCTATTTTGGCTCTACAAAAGTTGCAACTGTTCTGTTAGTTAATATCAACTTGCATTTTTGTTTTTGATAAGCAATAATTTGCGTCGGTGTCTGAATATTGCAGATTTCCTATATATATATATATATATATATATACATACATATGTGTATATGTATATGTGTATATATATATATATATATATATATATAATATATCTATATATATATATATATATATATATTATATATATATATATAATATAAAAACTATTTTAATTAAATTAAGTTGTATTTTATAGTGCCAATTCACAACACATGTCATCATGCTTTGATCAACCCTAAAAACTATTCAACCGCACTATGCATCTTTGTTAGTGTCAAATTACCTTTCACTTTTAGCCATTTTCACTTTTTTTTTTTAATCAAGGAAGGTTTGCTTTGTGCACTCTAGAACTGCATAATAAATGCATATGTTTCTGCAAGATTGCAATCAAATAGGACTTTTTAAATGCAATATTTGGTTGGATATTATATCTCAAGTTTAAAGCATTTTGGCTCCGAATATAAATTATCTATTTTGCCTGTTGGATGATTTCTAATTCCTAATGTCCTTAAAGCTCACATCTGATGTGTATGTTTAATTGGTGAATTACTTAATTTTCCAGAGTAGTGGAAACTGTAACTGTAAATAAAGACACATTCACAATATCATGTTATCCACTAATAAAAACAGACTTTTTTATCTGCTTATACCCCATGTGTGAAAATGGTTTACCTTACCTTCTTTTTCTTCCTCTCTCAAAATAATATTTATTGTTTTCGATACCTCCAGTTTTACATTTTGCACACCGTGATTATATTCAATCACCTCTCTTTCGCTAATCATTCAGTTTATTGGATGTAGGTATGATTTATTCTCTGAAATACATATTTCCAACCAGGGTTCTCGCCATTTTAAAGCAATTTTAGTTTTAGCTCAGACTGGACATATATGCTATTTTAACCCAAGCTGTCCCTCAGCAGGATTTATTAATAGCCTTATTTTGAACAAATTTTAAACCTAATTTCCCCCAGGGGCTTTAAAGAAATTTCACCATATGAAATAAAGCCTCAAAGTTTGTCTTCAATCTGGTCAAAGTTTCTGTCAAAAGCAGGACATGGTATTCTCTATTTTAATTTTTTGAAATATAATAAAAAAAGAAGAGTATTGATGACCGTGTACATACAGTAAAACAAGTAGATGTTATATATAGTTTTCGACTGTGTATTTATTTGCCATCCTACGGTTTTGGTATTTGACAAATTGACAAAGTCAAAATTTTGTGTCCTTGGATGAGGGAAGAAATGTCTTTGCAGCAAAAGAAAAGGGCTCTTGGTCACTCTAGTGAGAAAACAGCAATACTCACT